>NW_021634666.1:0-31832 GCF_004799145.2 Neltuma alba
CATATATGAATCTGGTGTTCAGATTCCTTCCTGCGTCCTCCTCACGAAAAAGCATTGCATAATCGCCAAGTTTATTCATTTGCAAGTGGCTTCTTCTTTTTTTTGAGCAAAGCAAGTGGCTTCTTCTATAATTGCCTATTCCCCACGCTATCCTCCATTTCCCACTCCCAGTTCTTTTTTTAATTACTAGACTAACGTGGTCCACTTGTATTTCTCCCTACTTCAAAATGACCCACACAAAATTTCGTATATATTCTCTCAGAAATCAGAATCAGACGCCCAAGCCCCACCATTAATCTAGAAGAATGCGAGAGGGAGAGGCATCACATCACACCGAATATTCCTTCAACCCCAACAGAATATACCGTCAGATGAAGACTCCCTCTAATTGACCTGCGACCTTAATATTACCCAAGCAAAACAACAACGTTTCTCCATCATTCGTTTTCCCTGGTCAAAAACAATTAACTGTGAAAACTTATATAAATTACATAATATACGTCAATATTCGTTATTCCATTTGTCAAACAAATCAAGAGCTGCGTGTATTGCAGCCTGCCAGTCGCAATCAACAACTTCTGGTTAAGCGTTGGCTTCCTACCCACACTCATCTAATCTCACCTCTGAATTGGAGTGCAAGGCAAAAGAATCGCTTTCCTCAATAGTTTTTTTTTTTTTTTTGCCCCCCTGAAAGACTGGCTCTTGAAATTTTTTTACCAGATGAAGGCAAAACGGAGAGGAGAAAACCTATGATTTGGAGTAAGTAAAAATTTCATTTCATATCTGAAACAAGGAGTCACAAGTTTGTCAGAAGAGTGCCACACAATAACCCGTCATGATACAAATTCTCTCTTTCACTAGTTCCTAGTAATAATCCCAAGGGAAGAATACAAGTAAAAGGCTGAAATCTTTCCCCATATAAATTTCCCAGGCGCCCCAAGACCACAGAAGATGAAGTGCGAGGAGGAGGTCGACGAAAAGAAAATCAAGAACAAGCCTTGCCGCGAAACAAAGCTTTATTTATCTGTGGGCAGTGACCAATGTCTCGATGAATCGCAAACCGTCAAATCTCGGCGCAATTTGTCCGCGGAAGACGAACTGGCCGATGATGAGTTCTCTTGGTTCCTCTGAACCGGCGCATCCTACAACAAGAAAAAAAATCCCGAATCAATCAGAAGATTCTTGACAGATATATCAGATCCCAGTGTTCTAGACCTCAATTTCAACCAAACGAGTGAGATTTTAGAAAGAAATTTCAAATTCTCGGTAATGATCTAACCTAGGGTGAATCTATACCTGATGCAGAGTCTTCAGAGACGAGGACGAAGAAGGCGATGAAACAGAGACTGCTGTGGCCGAAGCAGCTGCCATGTAGGCTGCAACGAGTCCGGATTTCTTCATCTTTGGTCTCTGTGAGAGGGATGGAGGGCTGCGATTAAAGCAGTTAGGAGTGAATGCAGCCTTATTTTCTGATTTTCTCCTGCAAGAAACGGGAGAAAGAGAGAGAAAATCTTGGAGAAAGCGCTGGAAAGTTTTCAGGCTCGACGGCATATATATAACGGGAGGGGCCTTCGATTTGTTGCTAAGGTGGTTAAAATATTAAATTATCAAATAATTACGCGGCAACTATCCTTCGTTTTCCAACCAAATTACGACTTTGCCCTTCGCGGAATTTTCCCTTTTTTTGAGTTGACAAAACTACCTTTCCAACTTCTCATCCTCGTCCAATTCCTTTGCATTGGACTTTTCCCCCACCCCCCCCCCCCTCAATTAAGTCACTGGCCAGTAATGGCATGAGATAATGGACGAAATCGGATTCACAGCTTTTTACTCATTAAAAAATTCACGTCGCCTGCTTCAAAGATTATTTAGCATGAATTTGATTGCAACAATTTAAAGAATAATTATTATTATGTGACTTTTATTCTCATTAGATTATGGCTAAAATGATTATTTATGATAATGTTCTGTCGGATTTATTTGTTTTTATCAATCAGATATTTTTTAAAAAAAAAAAATCAATCCTCTAAATGTTTAAGGGAGAATTATAATAAGGTCACAAGCAAAGAAAGTAATTAAAAAAAAAGTCCTAAAAGTTGTTATTCTCGTTATAAAACTTGTTATTATAGACTGTTAAAGTTGTTATTAGAACTTTTTAATAATTATTTTTTTTCTGTAAGATTTTATTGGAATTCCCCTAATTTTTAAACTCATCCGCGTTGATCAGTGAGGTAGAAGCGTTGGAGTGACTTGTGTCAATCCACCGAGGCGCGCTAAAATTGTTAAGTTTGTTAGATTTGTTTGTAGGCAGATCTTGTTAAATTTGCTAATAAGCCAATCCTCAAAATTCTATTCTTTTTACGATAAGTTATTTGTAGGAAGAAGTTTTGGTTTTAAATATAAGTTATTTGTATCTATTTAATATTTGCTTTTCAAGTTTATCTTTATTTAATTCTTATTAAAAAGAGGAAAAAAATAGAAAGATATGAAAATGATTTGCACATAAAGAGAGAACTTTAAAAATAATAAAAATAAAAAATTTGTCAATTTAATGTATATTTTGATATATGAAAATGCATTACAAGTGATTTACATTAAGGTCAAAGATAATATTAAATTAATTGTTCAAAGTCCTAGGAATTATGAAAAGAAGTTAATCAACTGGCAAAACTGTAATGCCCTTGATGAGAAAGAATAATTATGACTAATTTATCCTTGTAAATATATATAGCCTCATATTCAGTTCACATGATGAGACTGGTGAATTGTATTACATTCGTTCACCACAACGTTCATGACAATAAGAAAAGGTAGTTAACTAACTAACTAATTAATTAATACCAAAGAGGATAAACAAGAGTAAAATTAGCATGTAAAATAGTTGTGCTTTCCTTTCTGTTTCCTCTCAATCCATTTATTTTAATTGCTGAGGGGTTGTATTTGTATTTGAGAAAGTCCCAACGAATTTGAAATCTCTCGCAATCCTTTCTCCTCCTTTATTTCTTAAAATATCTCTGTCATTTAAAATGTCTCTATCATCTATTAGATCATCGACTTTCGTTCTTTGTATTTGCAAAAAATAACAAAGATATTTTTAAAAAAAACATGACGTGTTAAATAAAAATTATCATAACTATTGGGCTTGGGATTCGGATGGGTTGAACTATTTGATTAGAAAATTAGCCAAGATCGCAATCAAATAAAATAATCAAGTAAGATTATGTTTTGATTGACTAAACCAATTAATTAAAATAATCATCCAATTAAATATAATATAAATTAAATGAGTAATTTAATTTATACTATCCAAATGATATGTATTAAATGAATAAATATATACATATATGTGTGTGTTTTTATAATATCTATGGACTAAATCAAAATTCAATCCAAGATAAATTGACATGATAAAAACTAAATTATAATTTCACCCATTGAGATAAACGATTATTAAGAATATATATGTAAACTGATATTATTTTGTGAATACATTGTCTCTTCAAGGTGTCCTTGCCCAGTATTATAAATGGGGACTTTAATTCATTAGCTCAACTCACCCAGTTATAATCTGCTTTGTCTATCTTTATAGCTCAGGCTCTATTAATCTAGTTCTAGTGTGAGCACCAACATCAAAATCCTGTAATTGGAGATACCTCTCTCTAATAGATTCAATTTGAGATCTCAACGGTTGCGTTTTCTCTCTCTATTATTTGATGTTTAAATTTAGACAATATCACAATCCTGTAATTGCATGCTTTTCATAAATCTATTAGTTACTTACTTCTATATTTGATATGAGAGAATCGGAGAGAAAAAGAGGAAAAGAAAAATTTTAATAAACTCAATTTAAAAAATTTAAATAGTGGAGTTGAAAATTTTTAATTAAATTTTCTTACTCTTTTATCTTATATATTCTCTTTATCAAATTTTTATAATTCTATTTTTCTAATTTTTTTAAATTTAACCCATTAAAATTTTTTCCTCTCATATTCATTGTTCTATTTTTCTCATACCAAACAGACACTTAGAGATATGGACCGGGATTTGGATTGTTGATTGATTATTAGCCATCTGGCCAAGAAAATTAATCATTGGCAATAATTCACAATTAAGTTTAATTTCTCTGCATCTTCCTCTGGATAAAAAGTGTGTTCAGATATCCTGAAAAGTGCTTCTTAGAAGCATTTTTTTCATAAATTGAGATAAATTTATCTATATATTTATCTCGTAGATCGTAAAATTACTTTTAAAATTATGATTTGGTTTCTATTTAAACTCATCCAAAATCTTCCTATCACGTTTACTCAGCGTCCTTCGCGACACGCAAAATGATGATCCTGAGAAAAATAAAGGGCATATGTGTAAAACAGGGGGTTTTTTCTAGAACCGTTGGTAGCTTCTTGGAGGGTAATGTGGTAATAGCACTACATTAAGTTTGAGGCCATGCGCCGCTCGTCGGCGTTGATTTTTTCGGAGAATCCCTGGCGCGAAAGGCTCTGTTTTAAGGTCTAGCCAATCAGAAGACGACACGTGGGTGGCAGTGAGGAAACCCACGAAGCAACGCCTTTTGTCACAAACCAGCATTTCCATGTAAAGCAAGCTCTCGACGATTTCACCATATTACCCTCCGTCAATGTCCCATAATTACCTTCCACGCCCATAGCCAAACCACAAGTAAAAAAGCCAACCAAGTTTTTAGTTAATCATGTGATCATTCTAACCGTCGTCCTATTTTAAATTAATTAAGTGCAAACTAAAAAATTAATTGAAAATGCCATTCAGTCCAGTTGTCGTTTGGGCACTTCGCCCCTTAACTACTTATAATTAACCTATGATTATGGTTCCAATAATGTTTGTCACCAGCTCATACACTTCACACATACTGGTATTTTATGGCAATATTAATTAATTACTATAAACATTATTCCAGTCGGCAAAAAAAATTTATAAACATTATCCAGTTTGTATATTTATTATCATTTCCTGATATATTTTGAAGGAGGGGACCATATAAAATAAAATCTTTGTAGGTTGATATGATGGAGTCATACCTAAATAGATACATATATGCATGTGCATTTTAAGTTTTATTATTTTTTTAAATTAGAGAGTCAGACGCTTAGAGCCTGATATTGGGATTAAGTCCGCGACCTTCTAATCATAGAGAAATTTGCATTTGACTGTTTTACAAGATAATTGAGTAATTTTTGATAAACTTTATACGTAATGTCCATTCCATAATTGATATGCCATTTATTCGCATTTGGCGGCAGGGAAAGGATGCCTCAAAGTTAATGTCTTTATAACTTTTATAAAAGTGCTACTCCCTCCCATCGGTAATACATATCAGCAGTTAATTTTTTTCCACATAATAATAAATAAAAATTTAGTTATTAAATTTATCATAAAATGATATAGTTTTCATATTTTATCTCTAAAAAATATAAACTTGCATTTAATGTTATGTTTTTATTATCTATTATCTATTTCCTATATTTAATAGATGTGAAAGTGAAAAAATAATATTAATTATCCTGACAACTTATCACAATTTTTACTATTATTAAGTCAGTTAATTAAAAAAAGTAAATGATATTTAAATGGAAACCAAACTATAATTTTAAAAATAATTTTATAATGTACAAAATTAAAAAAATACTTTTTAAAAATATTTTTAAGTATTTCTAAAGACGATTGAGTGCGAGAGTTAATAGAATCTGAAATGATTCCCTGTAAATCCGCAGTCTACTGTTAATGAGTGCTTTTGAAATGTATGGGAAATGAGTCGGCCATTACCAGACAAACTTTAATTGGTCATCCTAATAGTATTACATACGTGGGGAGGTGAAGTCAGGGACTAGGGAATGAAGAATGGGGTGAGAACAAAGGAATTTGAGAAGGGTAGTTTTGTAAAGCTGGGGCTGTACTGTGCTTGCTCCGTTGCTCGTGTCATGAAGCACAGACCAGCTTTTCCTGCCAAGGGCCGTTCCTGTTTCTGACGTACATGCTCTAACTTTCATCTGGATGCTTGCCACGTGTCCTTCCTCACTGCTTTTCTCCACCACAAGTTTTCCGTCCTTTCCCCCGTCAGACTTCCACGCCACATGCTCCTCTTTCCTTTTTTTTTTTTTTTTCGAATTGACATGCTCCTCTGTCCCGACTCGTTAGATTTTTCATAAATACGGTGGCTCTTATCACATATATGTAATTGTTTCAATTGTGTGATTTTATTTAACTTTAAAAAAATTAAAGTGTGAAGTTGCATATTTTTTTTAATATTCTTGTATTTATAGATCAATTTAATATTTTTCACAGAAACAAAAAAATCTTAAATTTTATTAACTCTCATTTAAAATTTAATAATTTTTTAGTTTTATCTCTATTTAATATATATTATACTTTATGTAATCAAAGTCAATATAATAATAAATGAAGGGTATAATTGTACATCCATATAAAAAATTTCTCTTAATACTCTATAAATAGGATTAAAAAATATTTTTTCTTTCACGAGAGCACATGATACGTGTGATTGATAAACTTTCAAATATTGTAACCAATAATTTATTGTTTTACCCAATGAGTGCGCAAGAAATATTGATAAACTATTTTTAAACATATAATTGGATGGGTTACATGTAGAATGCTTAATTTGTGTTCATGAATGCATCTTAATTATATAACTGACACAGTAACCATGTTTTGGGCAACGTACTTAAGGTATAATGACAAGCGGCTTCTTTTTTTTAATTATCTCCCAGGATTCTGGATCATAAACACTGCCAATTAATTATTGAAACATTAATTTCATATTTAATTCTCACGTGGCCCTTCTGGATTCATAAACCAGCTTCCATTCCCAATAATTGAAAAAGAAGGCATGGTCGATTCCATGCTTGTGCTGGCTTAGCTCTGGACGTTTTAATTTACAAGTTTTTTCTGGGGAAAAAAAGCAATATATACGCACATGAAGAATAAAATAATAAGGTGAAATTAAATTAAACTACCACGAGAACTAAATGTGGGAATATTAGAATTATTCATGATCTCACGTTACGTGCGATTTGTTTAATAAAAAAAATTAAATACCATGTTAGAATTAAAAAGAAAGAGAAAATATTGTATGTATTTTGAGATGAGATGAATAAATCAAAATATATATAAGAGAAAAGAATAAGGAATCTTAATAAAAAAATAAAAAATATATCACAATAACAAATATCTATAGTCCCCCATCCCTTATTATAAGATCTAATTTTTAAATATATTAGTCCCTTTTTATAAATTTTCTTTGAGTTTATCTGAGTATTTAATGCAGTATTACCTATTTTATCCTTAATTTAATGTATTTAATACATTTTCTTTCTTCATTTATCTCACTATTACTTTTTCACATCTACCCATTCATATATAGAAGTATATTTGGAAAAAAATTATATTTGTTACATACTAATTATTTTTAACTATTTTTTAAACCGTACAATTTAATTAAAAAGATCTTATAACAAAGGACGGAGTAGTAGTAATTTTTTATTCTATTCAACAGATCCGTACAATAATTTGTGCTTGCTGAATACGAAATCTGAGAACCATGTACTACATAATTGCACCTTCACAACAAAATAATATAATAACCAGCCCAAGTTGAAAACGTAAGATGATTGGGAGGCAGATGTTAAAAATTATTCTAAAGCAGTTTATGCATATTTAAATCAATAACTTAACTGGGTAGGTATGATGTCAGAACGCACTTGCAAGGCCACCATTGGATTGCCCATGCACGAACCTTCTCTCTCATATGTGATCGGACAGATAACAAAATTCTCTCTGCGTTAGTATTATTATCGTTTTGGTTTTGATTCACATGGTTTGGGTTTATGTCTAAAGACTAAAATCAAAACTTATTAAAAATATAGAAATCATTTATGAAACTAAGATGAAAAAAATTATGAAATCATAAAAACTAAAACTAACAACTAAAAATTGTAAAGACTAAAATCAAATTTTTGGTCAAAATATAAGAAATAACAATGATATCAATCTTTCTTTCTCACCATTGAAAAATTGTAATCATATGGTGGTGATGATAAGGTTGGTTGGCATTTTAATTATATTCTTTGACTGCAGTGATTATTGAATGTTGTCAAGTAGGATCAAATTTTTTAATTACTGAGTGTTCATGAAGCCGATTATTCAAAATGGATAGACATCAAGGTTTGTCCTATATTGCCATCCCAAGTTTAATTATCTTCTTGTTTTTTTTTTTATAATTTATGATAAGGCACGTTTGAATCAAAAAAATTAAAAAATTAAAGTAAAAAAATTATTTTTTAACATAATTTTTTTTACATAGGACAATATTAATAAAAGGAAAGATGATATTCTTCCCACCAAATGACCCTGCCCATTTTTCCTTCCCCGAGAGATTGAAATGTGGCCAACGGTTCATCATGCTCTTTCTCTTCTTTTTTTTTTTTTTAGGTATGTTTCTATTAGAAATAATCATATTCAAAATATTATTGGGCACTAAATATGAGCATTTCTCTCAATAAAAATTTGAATCTTGATTCGTCACGTTATAAAGGATTAAACCCTCTTGCTGGCCCCAACCCTATTCGTTCATCATGCTTTTTGTTCGGAAAAAAAAAAGAAGAATTGATCAGCTTCGTAATAACAAGTGAGTAAAAAAGAAGGCTGAGGTCCGAGATATTTATTGGTGTCTGAAAAGTATCACAAGCTATACCAAGATTTTTTTCATAAGCATTAAATATGGACCTTATATATTATACATAATTTTAAAAATAGTCATACATCCTATTCATAGTTAACAAATAGTATGGGCATATCAAAAAAGAACAAATAGTGTTGTTTGTTATGAATTTGTATTTTATATCGATTGATGTTGAAATTGATAGGAATGGAACCTAAAGTAGACCTCAAATAAGATTTATGTTCGAAATTTGAAGATATGGATCTGGGATCACCGTTTTACATTCACGAAAATATCTTGTCTAGGAAATTGAAAATCTATATGCATCCATGATTATTCATATGACATAAGTTTAAATTAAACACTAGACCCTGTTGCATTATTCATAATTTCGGGAACAATACAATTTCATATGAATTTATATTACAATACAAGTATTAATATCAAGGGAAGAGGTAGTATTCTTCAATTTAACTTGCATGAATTTGTTCAATTCCAAAATTCCAAACAACAAACAATTTCTCATACTAGATATTCTTTTAATAAGTTTTGTTAATCTCAATACTAATTCTTATTTCTTATTTTTAATACTTCATACTAAATAAGAACTAAATGTTTAGTGACCTGCAGATCCACCACTTCAGTGAACGCAGAATTTACTCCTCCTCGGCTCCGTTGGTGGATAAAATTTGGATCACCCATAGATATTTCTGAATAGAAATATAACAAAGTTGATAATATTCTATGGAGCAATAGGAAAAAAAATTCCGTCAAGTCCCATCTTATTGGAAATGCCAGCCAAGAAAATCATACCAGAACACGACAGCTCAGGATATAGAAGCCAACCAGAACCCCACGAGTAACTGTCAAGTACCTTAGCAATTCAATCCATCGAATCCCAATATAGCGGGCAGAACAGATAACCCAATCAGTCTCATCAAACCCAAAAAAAAAATCCTAAGCCACTTCTGGTTTCAATGAAACTTCCACAAGGAACGGAGTCCCATGTAGAATGATTGACCTTCAAGTTGCATCAATCATAAGGATGAAACCAGAAATGACCGCATATATTCACATCAAGTTGCTATTGTCCAGAACTGGGGACATCCAAAGCCGCTTAATCTTCACTCCTAGGAACACACCAGAAGTCCAGGATGACAAAAAAGTTAAAACAAATTACTGCTTCGATTATTTTAGCACACCAGAGGCCATTATAATGAATTCAAACAGAGTTTATTTACCTCACAGATGATCAATAACTTTTAACGGAGTCAACAAAACCACTGCTGCGAAATCTCTCAATATCTACCTCCAAGTTCACCTTCTGCCCAATTTTCCTCAAAGGAATCACCGCCTTTTGCTGGTTGTAAGCCACCAACATGAAATTGAAACGCCCTTCTTCATCAAACACATCCACCACTGTCAAACTAGTCCCATCCACAGCTGTAAAACCTTTGGGCACCACATACGTCAATAACTTCTTCTCTGCTTTCACTTTCACCCACAAGGAATCTTCTTATGGGTCCATGGAAACTATCTCCCCTGTCCCATCGTCGTGTCCTTGAACAAAATGCCCACCCATTCTGGTCGTGGGTGTGACCGACCTTTCTAGATTCACCAGCGACCCGGCTTCCAGCTCCATCAATGAAGTTTTCCTTAACGTTTCAGGAGGCAATCCAACGGTGAAATCGGAAGCCTTGGGATCGAATTGGGTTACCGTGAGGCAAGCGCCATTGACGGCAATGCTGTCTCCGAGGTTTACGCCGTCGAGAACGGTGTTTGCCCCGATCTTCATGGTGAATCAGTCGTCCTGGGCGATCCCGAGTTGCTTGATTGTGCCCATCTCTTCAACAATTCCGGTGAAGAGGCATCGGACTGTGCGGTGGCGATTGGTTGTGGGTTTGTACGTCGGAAGGATGTTTAATCTAGCATTGGGTTTGGAAGGGATGAACTGAGGATTAAGGGATCTATGACGTGCGAAGCTTCTTACGCATTTAATTGATACGGCTAGAGAAAATGAAACCGCCATTTTGGTTTACCTCATAGATCTATTCAAGAGAAATTCTGAAAACCCTAAAAAAAAGGGGGGGGGGGGGACAGTGCTGTTTATGTAAACCAATTTGTTTCTCTCTTCATCTGCATCAGAACATACCCACGGATGTAAGTTTCTGCTTCAGCTTCCCTTGCTCTAGATCCTCTTACAATGGCTTAGATGCCAAAATTTAATCACATTCTAAATTTTAGCGGGTATTGAACAATTGATCCCTTTAGTTATAAAAAGTAATTTTGCATATCAATTGTGCAGAACATGTTAATCAAAACAGAGAATGACATATAATTTGACCCAAGTCAAAGGAATTTTAGAGAAGGCCTTGAACTTTTATCTCAGGATATAACGAGCAAAAACAGAGGAATTGGCCAACATATCAACTTCCTTTTGCTGCTGTGTGCTTCCCCATGGCATCAAATCGCTGGGGTCAACAATTACAGATTGTTTCACATTCTCCAAAGTATCAAGTGTCACAACGTAGACTTAAAAAGTTCATGCACAATTTATTACTATTTCCGATTCTAATTATAAGACTTTGTTTATAGACTGGAAGTAGTATATTTTTTTCATTAATTGTGCTATAAAAGTTATCAAATGAACAAATTAATCTGACAAAAAGAACGAAAAAAACTGAATGCAAAAGCCAAACCTATTATTATTGATGCAATGTAATAAATAAACAAAACAACAGTAATTTCTTATAAGCAAATTCCAAACATTATGCGCCATCTTTAATGAAGAAAATTTGGTCATCTGTTTATCCATTTTTGTCTTTACCTTGAAAATGAAGCGTGCAATTGTGCAAGGAGCATCAACCTCCACCTACCAACTTACAAGAAATGAACTTTAAATGCTTGATCATACTAGCCACGAAACTAACTTTAGTGATTGGTGCAAGATTAAACCTCCATATACACATACATATCCCCCCATATTTGTGCAACAGAACTCTCACAGAAACCTTTGAAGCAAATAAATTTTAACGTAGAACCAGCCAAGGCTAAGAAAGAAGGCTACAAGAGACGTTAGTGGAACCAAAAGAACATGAAACCTGAAATGCACAGCAGAAGACAGAAAAATGGAAAACTAAAGCCAACATGGCAGGTATACTGGTTTGAAATATCAGGATGCAATGAAAATGACATTTAACTGATATAGCTTTTTATGACAAGAGCAGAAGTTCAGATCACCTATACTTTAAGAAGAAATGTTACCAAGAACAAAAGGTAAATGCCCTACAGAAGGTTGACGCAGCAGAAAAAGTGGAAAAAAAAAGATTTTCACTAGACGGCGTCATAGTACAGACAGATAAAAACCTCACCTAACAACACAGAAAAGAAATAATAACTTGTGTCAGCGTCCCTTATTTTCCTTCCTAACCCTCCCAGTCAAATACATCTATTATTTAACCTCTCCTTGGAACACCAGGATTTCATAATGCAGCACACCAGCAGAGTTTGTGTGATCAAAATCAAACTCCATGGGTCTGGTTAAGAGAATCTGCCACCTTGTGCTAAGGTTCTTGGCCTTTGGAGCCACCCTTTCATCGGTCATTGTGATGGCTACTACCCACGAGAGACTTGGCTTTAGCTTTTTCCCTTTCTATTATGAAGCCAAGTACACCAACACACCTGCCTTCAGGTAAGTTTTGTTGATTTTTCTGCAGAATTAACGAGTCAGTGTTTCTTTTTTCTTGGGACATGAAGCTGATTATTGAAAATCTTGCCAGGTACTTTGTGATTGCAAACTCTGTAGTGACAGTGTACGGATTCTTCGTCATGTTTCTTCCCCCAAAGAGCTTGCTCTGGCGTTTCGTGGTTGCCTTGGATTTGGTAATTTCTGCTCTAAAACTCACTTCTCCTTTCTCTGCCACTACGGTGGAGCATAATATGCATTATTTGGCGAACAGTCTTATTAAGCAGACCCGTACTTGTCCCCTTATTCATCAACAAAACTAATCCTGAAATCAAGATCCATCGTTAATAAGGACTGCCTGAGCCCGGAAGAAACGAAACCTTAGACATATATAGAAAGATTGATTTCATCAATATGTCAACGAGTATGAATCGAAGTCATGGCCTCACATCTGGGCCTGAAAACGTAAAAGCAAGCCCAATCATTAAGCCCATATGAATACATAACGGGCCACAGTTCAACCCCGTCTGTCCAGCCCAATAATGTATGCCTAGGAAAGATCAGGGTAGGATGGTCAGTTTGAATTGATAAGCGAAAGAAGCATAGACAAATAATGCAGAAAAGTGACTGATGGGGGAATAACCTCATAATCTAGTAACGTGAAAACTCTTTTATAAGTAGGAAGTCATCGTTTCCATCCTCTTGTAATCTCAAACCATGAGTTCATATCCTTTTAATTCAAAAAAGGAAAAACAGAAGAAAAAGAGAAGTAGCTGACGGATTTATTTACTGTGTGGGGAGCAGGTATTCACGATGTTGCTGATATCAAGCGAATCAGCAGCAGTGTCAATAGCGTATGTGGGGAAGAAAGGGAATGTGTATGCAGGTTGGTTACCAATATGTGGTCAAGTCCGAGATTACTGTAATCATGTCACCGGAGCTTTGATTGCCGGTTTAGCGGCGGTCGTAATATACGTGATTCTCCTTCTGTACTCCATTCACACCGTGCTCGATCCTCTCCTTTTGACCAAAACCGGAGGTTGCCCTCATTATTAGGTTTAGTAGATGTTGGATATGTTTTAAGGTTATTTGCTGTGTGCGCCTGTGTCCTCTCCTGGAATCTCATCTCTTCTTTGACTTTCAGCCCTCTTCTTGAGGGCGCCCCCCCCCCCCCCCATCATTTGTGTTTTCCCACCTAGGACGGCCCTCTCGCGAGTAATAGCTAGAACTTAGAATTCAGTTTGGAGGCCATGGTTGTTTTATTGATTAGTGATCATTACTATTAATTGTCTCTAAGAGCAATCAGTCACTTCTCTCAAAATAATATTGACAGCTCCACTTTATTGTTTCGTGTGATGGGAAAGGAATGGGGCTAAAAAGGAATCTTTTTTAATTGTTTTTCAAAACACTAAAATTACAAATCTAACCCCAACCCAAAATAAAATATAAACAAAAAATAATTAAAGGTTAAGATGCATCCAATAAGCCGCAGTATTCTTTTTTTGGATGTATCCACTCATTTAACATTTTAAAATATTTTTTTTAAGTATGCCCAATAGTTTGAATTATTTTTTGGAGTATCCACTACTTTAAGACGTGTCTAAAAATATTTTTTAATGCATTAAATACGAAGGAAGAAAACAATTTAAAGTGTTAGAGGTGACTGAAAAATGCTTTACGATTGTTGATGGACTTAACAAATTAACGGCGTTTTGGTAGTGGCCTTGCGGGTCCCTTGAAGATATTATGTGTGGTGGGAAGAGAGCACGCGACGGAACCGCTGGGCTGCTGGCATAAAGTGGAGAAAAAGCATTAAGAAAATTATGAAACTGTTGCGAGAGTCAAATAATAACAACGTACATTGGCTTAAATGATGAGGCAAAAGGTAAATGCAATCAAGTAATGACACGAGACCCCAACGAGTAAAATGTGTTTATGTTTTTGCCCGAACCCAACAAAAAAAAAAGCGTTTTATTTTTAAGATTAATACTATAAAATTTCACCTCGTTCTTAAAATTTAATATTATTTTGTTTTTGTTTTTGTTTGAGCGGTAATAAAAAAAACTGTTTTAAGAACCAAGAATTTTAAAACAAACTAAAATCACTTGTTTCAAATATGGGGAATTAAACTCAAAATAAAATTGTTGGGAAAAAATTAAAATGAAATTAAAATTTCAAATTTTAAGAATAAAATTAAATTTTAGAGACTAAAATTATATTAATCTTTGTTTTCATTACAAGCAATCTGAACGCGAGACAAAACCATACTGGTACAGATACAAAGTTTAAAGTCGGAATCATTTTCATACGCGGTAGATTGAATTGTCGTTTACATAACTAGCCATTGACCAAAAAATCTTACATAATAACTCTTCGTTTGGTTAATAAAAAGGATAGTAAGAAAATAAAATAAAACAATAATCACTGTTAATCAATTTGGTATGATTGTGAGGATGTTACAAAAATTATATTTTAAATATTTAATTACTAAAATAAAAACAAAAAGATTATAAAATGCTGTTAACCAGATTTTTTCCCTCACGCCCACCTTGCTTCGCCCTTCTTACAATTTTTATTTATTTTTCTTCTCTTTCTCAACATTCAATACTCTATTTCTAACAATTTTATTATTCTGATTTTTTTAATTCTTTTATAGCAAAAAAATTGAATTCCATAAAACTTGTTTTAGGATCAGTTTAAGTTTTAATCAGCAAGCAGCATGACAATAATTAGTCTCAACACTATCCACTGATGTAACGCATACCAACTTCCTCATGGTTTATTTCCAGCGAAGCCTCTTGTATATACTAGAACCATAATATAATAATCCTATTTATCCACCTGCTTTATGTCCCATTCTACATAAATCATTATTACGTATATGAAATATAAAATTTAGATAAAGCTTTGTAGTTTTCTCAAATTTATATATATTTCTTAATTTTTTTACATATTTTATAATTTAAATGTCAAAAAGTACTTTTTTTTAAAATAAAACTATTAAATTATTATTGGTGTGGAGAAAGACCAAAAACAGAAAAATACGTTTACCACATAAATTTGACCAGGAGCCACAAGTTTAACTACTTGTATATCCCCAAGAAAAAACGTGGTCCGCGCATACGTGTGTTGTTCATTTTTTCCCGTTTGTTTCTTTCCCACCCTTTAAAAAAATGGTGGCCGGTGATATATTATGTTCGTGAATTTTAAATTACTAGAATCTTTATAAATAGCTCTGTTTGATGGGATCGGATAAAACCTAATAAAATACTACTTCTGATTCTTAATATAAGAGCTAATTGACTAATTTAAGTAGATTAAAAAATTAGTTAAGTTAGTTATTTATAATAAATATGTGTTATCTTCTTTAACATACATTTGCTAATTATATATATTAACTAGAACTATTATTTGATAGAATATTTAACATGTGCAACTATTATAAGTACTACTTAAAAAAATAGATAAATATAAAATATAAAATAAATTATGGTCTTACATTTAGAACCAAATTAAATATCAAATTAATTTTATATTAAAGGCGGGAGGTAATAAAGGGAAAATTGGGAATAAATACCCCATTAAGAAATTAATTGGCAAATAGGACCTAAAAACTTTCTGCAGGTGAACTTCCGTTGTGTGCAAGTGATCTTCTTTTTTTTTTTTGCAACTGATCTTCTGTGTGCGTGTAACTGATTTTCCGTGTGCGTGTAACTGACCTTTCTTGTGTGCAACTGATCTTCTCAGGTCCTATTTACCAATTAATTTCTCAATAGGGTATTTATCCCCAATTTTCCTGATAATAAATGAGGGCAGAAAAACCAACACCTCATCAATCATCACTCTCGACAAACTATAGTGCATTTGATACTACTTCTCTAGTCCTTAATATAAGACCTATTTAACTAATTTGATTAGATTAAGAAATTAGGTAAGTTAGTCAATTATAAGAAACGTAACACATTTTTGCTAAAACACCATAATTATCTTTATTAATACTTCATTTTCTTTTCTTTTATTTGATTATGGTTGAGGGAATATGTATATGGGTAATTTAGAGAAAACTGATAAATATGATAAACAAATCTTATATTTAGGATCAAAATCAACTCAATAATTGAGTCTTATATTAAGAATCGGAGAAGTATCAATTAATCACAAAATAAAAAACAAACCAAAGTACAAACAGAGGGGCTTTCTTAATCAACTTCTATCTCCCATATTGAAGAACATGGAATGTGATCAATAATTTTTTTCTAGTCTGTAAACTGATTTGGCCAGGTAATCAACCACAGTGTCACTCAACAAAGAAGTAATCTAGTTTTATCAACAAGATCTTTAAAAAGATATGTTGAAGCACATCACCCACGTAACAAGTTAATAGCCTTAATATAATCGGAACAAACAAAAATAGATCTATAATTTCTAGACTAGCATTTGCCACTTTTCTTTTTAATTAGTTTCTGGCCCCACTTGTTTGAAAAAAATCGATAAAAACTGCATGTTTTGAAACCTTATTAGTTAAAGAAAACCTGAACTTTATTAGTGTAATTCTTTTTTTGACATGTGTTACATGTATGTAAATATTTTTTGTTTTGAAAATTTTTATACACGTTTGATTATAGACTGCATCTAGTTGAAAAAAGGCTGCACTAGTTAAAAATGAGTTGCACCACTTTGTTTTAGCCAGTAAAATTTCTAAATATGTATTTTTGATCAGTTTTTCCTAGTTATTCGTTTTGGTTAATAGTCCCAATAGTTTGATCTAAACAGTTTTGTGAATTATTTTCAATGTTAATAAAACTGAATTGATGATTAAACCGTTTGTTGCATTGTGTTTACAATGTAATGATTAAATCAAGATTTAAATTTAATCAAACCGATTATAAATAAAATTACATATTTTAAATAATATATGTTTTAAAATAAATAATTATTAATAAAAATGAATATTTAAAATTGAAAAAGAAGAAGCTGGTCAAAAAAAAATTGAAAAAGAAAGAAAGTATACACTCATTTTATAATGTCGAGGATCAAATAAATTAACTTATAGAAACATAATGACCAATAATTCCGATGGGGCCATATTTACTTATTTAGGAATCGGATCACCATTTAACCTGTCGTTGTCAAATCTTTGTCATATTTTCAACAACATACCGTCATGCCCCCAGTTTCAGGGTTCTACACCTTCAACAAAATAACTCACATAACCATTTAAAAAAAAAAAAAAAGGCACACAAAGAAATGTATTCCCACCAATAGGGATTGGGTCTAGCGAAAGGGGCTAGTGTCTATAACATATGGAACTAAGATTCGAATCCCTGTTGAGAAAAGTACCCGCATTTAATACCTGACAGTGTTTCGAATATAATTGCCTCTGATAGGAAAATACCTATATTTCAGTAAAAAAAAAAAACAAGAGTAAAAGTAGGGGGAAGTAGATTAAAATTTTAGATATAAGAATGTAACCTATACATAAGATTAATCCTATTTCAAAAAATGCAACTTAAATATAAGACTGGGGGAGTGTTAAGCTAATTTTTTTTAATTCAACTTGGAATATCTATTGTCAGTAATAATATTAGTCTTTTCAACTTTTCAAAAGAGTTTTAGCAGTGACTATGAGATCCTCTCTATATTTATTACCAGAAATGAAACTAATTTATTATAAAAAATATATGCTGAATGAATATGTAGAAAATGTCGATGTGTAACTATACATTTCTAGGGCATAATAAGCTGTGCAATTCAAGCATGTGGAGGGGGAGAGAAAAAAATCTGAGCCACACCAACTCAACAAGGGCTACCTCATCTTGGAGGCATGGTCGGTCACTCGGTCCTCATCCTTATCTTTCTCTCTAAGCCAAAGCGTGCTCTCTATATAAAAATGAATTATTTTTCTAATTTCTTTTCCTCTAACTTTCTTAAATATATGCGAAACTTGGTTTGGCATAGAAGCACGGAGGCCAAAGCATTAAAGCAATCCCTCTCTCTAAATTACCCAGATTTCTCGTCTTAAAGGTTCGATCTTTTGTTGACGACTATCTCTCCTGCATCGCGAAGCTATTCAGCTATGGCGTCTGGATCGTCGGGTCGCGGTAACTCCGCCTCCAAAGGGTTTGATTTTGCGTCTGATGACATCCTCTGCTCATACGAGGACTATGGCGCCCACGATTCTTCTAATTCCAATCACAGTGATCCGGTCATTAGCGCCAATTCTACCAAGGTATGTATCGATGGGCTTTCTGGGTCGATTTAGGGGTTGACTTTCTGTTATCTTTCCATCTCGGGGAATTTCCGAATTTGGCCGCGATTCTTTGCTCGGAATAAGTTATTAGGGTTTAGGAAATTTGACATCCTTTTAGCGAATAATTTGGTGTCGCGGAAATAAGTTATTTGATCTTGTTATCTTTCTTGTAATTTTTGCCCTTCCCCTGTCGTTGATAGATTCTTGCGAATTTGTTTCGTCAACCTTTATTCTTCTGCTGATTACTGGGCTCTATTGGTTTCTAGGAATACGTAAAAATAGCAGAAATCTGAAGCGACTTGGGATTTTTATTATCATGTAGACGATTTACTCGGAAATGAGCCGAATCATTGTCTAGTATTGTCTGACTGGACTTCTTTTTTTATGGCGGGGAAAGAAAAGGGCGGCATTATTAACGCTGCATTTTTTTGATAAATCTATGTGATGAATCAAAATCTATTATCTATTTGGCTTTCCACTATAGTTAGCGTTATTATTGGCCCGAAGTTCTATTTAGTGAACTAGCTTCGCCAGAATAAGCGTCGACATGCATAGAGCTATAAATTCTGTGTGATATGTCTATCAGCACCTGCTAAGCTAGTTTGTAAGTGTGTCTCCAGCCCAATGAAAGGGAAAACATCAAGTGACCGTGGGTTAAAAAAGATGTAAATGAATGTGAGGTAACAATAATTGAGAAGGAAAAGGACCAGGGAGTTATGATTGGAGGGACAGAATACTAGGAAGCACTTTCTCGTGGAATCCCCCCTTGCATATTTGTCTCCCCATTTATTGTTGTCTGATGGATAGCCGACAGTTATATGCCTAAATAAGTATCCCAGGTGCATCAAGCCAAAAAAAGACAAGAAGAAAATAAAAAATAAAAGTTGAAGTCATTCGGCTGCTACTGGAAGGATTCCCCTGATACATGGCTCCTGGCTATACCCAATATGATGTAACTTGGATCGAAAATTCACTTAGATCTTTTTGGATGTGGTTGAAAATTCTGCTGCACCACTCATCTGAATCTGCAACTCGATTCAGATTTCCATCTGCGTTCTATTTCAACATTTGTTTTGTTTCCCAACTTCTATTTTCTTTTCAACATTGATTTCCATTTTATTCTGAGTTTCTTCTTCTTTGTTGCCTTGACTAAAAGGTTCATTTCAACTCTTTCCTTTGTGTCCTGTACACCTCCCCCCCCCCCCCCCCAAAAAAAGAGGAAAAAAAAGAGACAAAATGAGTATGATTAGAATGAGATTTCATATGCCCTTGCTATCAAGGTTGCTTGGAGATGAAATTGCATTCCCTCTTGCCATTGCTTCTCTTTTTTTAAAAAAAAATATTAAGGATGTATCATCGAAGTATCATTTGTTATAGCTGTGTCCTCTTATCTTTAGCATAGTGTGTTTCTGTGTTATATAGATCAAATACCATGGCCTGCGCCTCATCAACTAGCCACTTGCTAATTTATCTCAACCAATGAAGCTGTATGGATGCATGCTTTATATCTTTTGGGACTCTCCCGGGGGCTCTTACATTTGTGACTTTAATTTCATATTTGTTACTCGTTGATTGATTAATTCTCACAAAACTTGAAAGTTTAGTTTCTTCTTGGGTTTCTTGGATTTGGCTGAATGCGGATATGATTATGAACATTGATCTTGGAATTTGCATTACATCAAGTTAAAATGTTGGGGGGCCATTATATGGTGAAAGTTAAGGGTTATAAACACTGTATCTCTGGGAAGAATGATGATAACATGCTTATTTTAGTTGTCTAGAGAAGGTTCTCCTTTTCATCAAGGGCCGTCATTCGTTAATAGCATATTGTTTAGACCAAGAAACACCACGAAGTTACCAAGTCTCATAGTTCTAAAATGGTTGTTTATATTGGATAACAAGTTCTCTAGTTTACCTAGAAATATTTTGCTGATTTCAATATGAAATTTTGGCCAATCTTATCCATATTGCTGTTCATGTGCAAATGTATGGTTTGAGGATTTTGCATTAAATTTACCTTGTATCAACTATTCAGTAATTTTAAATTGAGTCCTTGAAATCTTTCTTTCAGCCGGATTTCCACAAAACAAGGATGACAAGGACATCAATGTTTCCTTCTACTGCCTATAGCACGCCAGAGGATTCTTTAAGTCAAGATGTGATTGCCACAGTAGAGAAGAGCATGAAAAAATACGCTGACAATCTCATGCGGTTTCTTGAGGGAATTAGTTCAAGGCTATCACAGTTGGAGTTATATTGCTACAATCTTGACAAATCAATTGGAGAAATGCGAACTGATTTAAATCGTAGCAATGGAGAGGCAGAGACCAAGCTTAAATGTCTTGACAAACACCTTCAAGAAGTAAGTGACATCTTTAATAGATAGTATCTTTAGTACCAGTCGATTTGCTTGACAATTTTTTATAGGTTAAACTAAAAATCAGTCTTCTTAATAGATAAATAGTAGGGACTTAACGTTCTTATCACCTTTGGTATTTTGATTTGTTAGCCTCTTTCACGTGTTTTTATTCTTATTTTTCTGATTTTCTGATTGGTGTTTATGTAGGTCCACAGGTCTGTACAAATTTTAAGAGACAAGCAAGAGCTGGCTGACACTCAGAAAGAACTAGCCAAGCTTCAACTTGTTCAGAAAGAATCATCGTCCTCGAGCCATACACAGTCCAACGAGGAGAGATCTTCCCCTTCTGCCACAGATCCTAAGAAAACTGATAATGCATCTGACACTCACAATCAGCAGTTAGCTCTTGCCCTACCCCATCAAGTTGCTCCCCAGCCGCAGCCTATGGCACCCCACTCTCAAGCTCCAGCACCAAATGTTACCCAAGCTACACAGCAACCTCCATATTACATGACCCCCACCCCGGTACCCAATCCACAAGCTGTTGCTCAGCTTCCCCAAAACCAGTATTTGCCTTCTGATCCACAGTATCGGTCGAGCCAACTACCTTCTCAAGTAACTCAGACCCCACCTGTTCCACAGTATCCTCCTCAGTATCAGCAACCACCACCTCCAGCTCCGCAACCACAGCAGCAGCAGCAGCAGCAGCAATGGCCTCAGCAGGTGCAGCCTCCGCAGGCCCCCTCCATGCAACCTCAAATGAGGCCACCCTCTTCAGTTTATCCTTCTTACCCTCCGAGCCAAGCTACGAATCAATCTCCCCCAGAAACACTGCCCAACAGCATGCCAATGCAAATGTCCTATTCAGGGATTCCACCACCTGGATCTAGCCGTGCTGACAGCATGCCCTATGGATATGGTGGTGGTAGAACTGTCCCACAGCAACCTCCTCCCCAGCAAATGAAGGGCTCATTTCCAGCACCACCAGGCGATGCATATGGAAGCACTGGGACCCACCCTGCACTTCCTCCTGCTACTGGATACATGATGTATGATGGCGAGGGAGGAAGAACACATCCATCCCCACCTCCTCATTATGCTCAATCTGGTTATCCTCCAGCAAGTGCTTCCCTTCAGAACGCCACTGGTCACAATCTCATGGTCCGGGGTCCTAGCCCATCACAATTCGTTCGCAACCATCCCTACAATGAACTGATAGAGAAACTGGTGAGCATGGGATTTAGAGGCGATCATGTGGCAAGCGTGATTCAGAGGATGGAGGAGACCGGGCAGCCTATAGATTTTAACTCAGTGCTTGACCGGTTGAACCTTCATGGCTCTGTTGTACCTCAGAGAGGATGGTCAGGATGAAGCTGTTTGTATTCTGGGACGCCCCGCTTGAACGATGCTTAGATGTTGGGGAGGGTGTTCTTGTCAAATCTCAGAGACTATAACCATTGCGCTTTTTATTATGCATGGAATAAAAATTTGTGTAATGTCTATCGTATGTAAAATGTATGAGGATTATATATGCCTGGGGCCTTCTTTACTTGTTATCGATCATTAACAGTCAAATATTTGGCTGCCATCTATATCGATGCAGATTTGGATTGGATTCAACGAGAGGTGGTTTTAGTGAGAGGCGATAAGAGTTTATCATTCATCCATTTCAAGCTCACAGATAATCATAGTCATTTGTTCTTTTATTCTGTTGAGTGTTTAGCAAGTTTAAGGAAATGTGTTTTTTTTTTTTTTGTTGAGTTCTGTAATTATTTTCAACTCTAGTATTGTGAAATCATATAATCTTGCTGAATTCAAATTTGTTAACTCAATAATTCAGAAAATTTGTAAGATGAAGTTTGTATTAGCATGTTACAAAGTTGGTCTGTCGAAAATGACGGGATGAGAACATCGATTACGATTTTACTAGTCATACTTGTTTTTATTGGTAAAGTGGTATAACATATTATTTTTCAAGTGCATATGATTAACAGTCATAGTATCTTAATTTTATTTATGATTAACAGTTAATGTTGCTGTTTTAACAGAAGGTAAAATTATTACAATTTTAAATTTCAGAAGTAAATTTATATCCCAAAAAAACTTCTGGTTACTCTGTATTTTTAAATGAAAATTTGAGATAAATTTGTATTTTAACCCGTTATTAATTATTCAAGGTTTGATCGTGATTACCGGTAGCACCTTTCCGTGTATGATTGGACGCAGCTTCCAATTCTTCATGTCCAAACGATCATATTTATGTTCACAAAATCATTCTATTATTTTTTAAGTGAAAATTATGCTATTATTACTATATAATTGTCGATCCTCGATGCGAAGATCGGCGTTGCCTTCCGATATATTTTTGCCCAGTTTAGATGAGATTCCTTTTTCTTCACTTCATGACATGTGAATTGCGTCTCTTCGTGTATCACCAATCACCATTAATGGCCCTACTTGTGAATTCCGCTTCTTTCTCACGTGGGCATCAGCATTCATAAATTTAACATATTTCCTTAAAATTAAGGAAAACTCTTCAACCTTATCGAACGGTATGAAGTACTCATTTAGTTGGTATAAGATTTTTTTTTGGTATCTTTTTATTCTGGATAATTTTATTTAAGACATTGTTAGATACTAAATATAAATATTTCTCTCAATAAAAATTTAAATTTAGTTTATCATGTTGTGTATGGCATGTGATTTTAAATGCCCTCCATCATGCCATGGTGTGAGTTTTTTTTTCCCCCACCTCTTGCATTGTTTGAGGTATTCATTTAAAAATTTGACGATAAATTCAAATAAATTAATATCAGTATATGATAATAAAAGCAGTAACTCAATAAAATGTATTGGGTTAAGATACCTTCACCACCCTCAAAATATTTCCTCAAATACATCTAATACCCTAAAATATGTTGTGGTGCATCCAGCACACTTAAGCTTTTTTTTTTTTTTCGCCTTAGTGCTGGATGCACCGAAAAATATTTTTGGATATTGAGCATACTGAAAAATTATTTTAAGGTGTTGGATGCACCAAAAAAGTTTTAAGGTGCTACACACACGTTAAAAAAATATTTAAGATACTGAATGCACTCACAAAATATTTTAAGGTATTGGATGTACCCGAGAAATACTTTGGGATGCTTAAGTGCACCTTAACCCAATAATATTTCTTGTATGCTGTAGCTAGAAGGATTAGAATTTGGCATCTTGATTTGTACGCTTTAGTTTTTTTTTTTTTAAACTCAATCTAAGTCATTTTGAATTTGAAACTAGTTTTTGTTGGGTCCCCAGCATTAAAAATTTGTCATTTTAACAGATGTGTTTCCCAAAATTTAAACATATATTTTTCTCCTTATGAAAATGAATCGCTTACTGTCTCGAGGGCTTGTTGGTTGATTTGGTATGCTTTATTTATTTAAAAGAATTTTTTATTATTAATATACAAATGCCCAAATATGGAAATCGCATTTTACAAGACAAAAAAGTCTCAAAGTCATACCTTGAGCGTTGAGATTGAGACCATCCAAAATGCTAATTATTTCAGTAAAATGCAAACCTAACAGTAAATATTTTGGTACTACGCCACCATTGTTTGAAAATGGTTTTTTTTTTTAAAAAAAAAAAGTCTAGTTCATATTAATATTGAATCATGGGTTCATTGATATTTATCAATTCTTTACCCTTATTTTTCTCATTCTCCTAATCTCCCTCTATTTCATATCATTTCGCTTTGGGGTCTTCAACGTCCAGGTAAATAGCTTTTAGACTGGGATAAAATGACATGAAAGAGGTTGAGAATAGCAATATTTCAATTTCACACACTTAAAAAGACCAAAATCCTAGAAAAGAAAATGGTGTGTGATATAGTATTTTGCAAATATAGTCAAATGATTAAATATTTTTATACCATATTTTTTTAAAAAAAATATTAAACTTACCATTATCAGTATATTTTTTGTTATTGATTGTTCAATATTTGTCATTATGAGTTTATAACTTGTTAATAAATAATTTGTTTAATACTTATCATTCTCAGTTCATAACTTGTTAATAACCTTTTGATATGAAAAATATTTTTGTTATTTAACTATATTTGTAAAATATCAGATAAAACATCACTTTCTTTCTTAAGATTTTAACTTCTTATATGTCTGAATTGAAATATTATAATTTTTAACTTCTTTTCACCTCTTTTTTTTTTCTTTGCTCATTTTTAATTAACTTTTCCTGTATTATCATTATTATTGGATCCATAATATATAGGCTATAAACCCAGGCACCCCAAAGTCCAAAATCTCACAAAAAGGCGCCAAAGCCTCCCGCCAACAAGTTGGCTTCTCTGGTTCCCGGCCAAGGGTCCGACCCAGCCTCCCCCGTCCTCCACTGACGTCCAGTGCAGCGCTAGCCGGTGCCCATCACCGACTTCTTGATGTCGTCGGCGAACGAAGCTCACTGGTCAATTGGTGGTCCCCGCTTCAGTGTCTCACGCTTCAGGATAAAATTGATAACAACGGCAACAAGCTTCTTGCCGAGCGGGAGAGCCGAAGCCCTATGACGGAGGCTCGCTCTTGTTCTGGCGGATTAGAGAAGAACAATAGTGCAGTTTTAGTTTCCCCGCCTCCGGCACCGCTTGCTACCAAGCGACGGATACATGGCTTTCATGGACGATGATGGGGAAGGAACGGAGGCAGAGGAAATTGGAGCCGATAATCGTAGGCTCGTAGGAAGTTGGTGAAGAAGCTCTGGGACGATTTTGATAGGGTGGCTATGGAGAATGAGACAACCGATCTATCTGATACTGGAAACGAGGTGAAAATTGGGAAATTGACAAGCTATGATGATGATGCTACTGTTATGAAGGTGTCTGAAGAGATAAATAATTCGAAATATGAAGCAAAGAAGGCAAAGGCTCGAAAGAATAAGAAGGTTCAAGGTGAAAAGAATTCTGGTTCTGGCAATAATGGCGTTAGAACTTCCGCAATATTGGCAAAGCACGACTCCAACCAGCCTTGAATTTGATAATGGTGCTGCCCAATTTGTTCTTCTATCAGTATCTGGATTCGCAGAATTGATAATAGATAGGGCTCCTTTCTGTAGTTTTTCTTTTGTTTTTTCCTTGTTTTAGTTTGATAGAAATTATGGGCTCTCTTGATGTATGATAATCAGAGTGTTGAGAAGCTCGGCTTAAGTACTTGTGCGTGTGTGTATATATTGAATTTTCTGTTCGTTCGAAATTATCCGAGATCATATTGACCTGAAAACTTGAGAACTAATGAATTGTGGCCAGTCTGTTTTTGCCCAGAGAAAATGTCTTGTTTCGTTAATCGTCTGAAATTTCGTCAGCCCATCGGTGAATTTTTGATTCATTAATCCTTCGTCATGGTCTTCAAGAAGTCACATTTTATCTTTATGGATACTGCAGGATGAGGATTCAACTTAAGCTTAGAAGTCGGGTGCCTGTTTTCAAGAAGTTGAAAAAACATCTAATTCTTAAGGGGCTTTTTATCCAATTATCCTTATTTCGAGGAAAATTTACCCTCATGTTACATCATCTTTGGTCTCACAAAACAAGCTTCCAAATGAAAGGACTGCAAGTGCGACAAAATGCGGGCACTTTTGATAATTCTTCAAGCACAGCAAGCAGTAGGGTAAATCAGATTAAGGATTCACTTGTATGACTTCAAAAAGCAATCAGTTCAGTTCACCTAGACTAATCCTCGCAAATTTAGATTATTTTGAGGATGTTTTCACTGTTGCACAGTCTCTAATCTGCGCTGCAACACTATAATACCCTTGCAGTCACTTGATTGTGGCATTGGTGATATAACGAAAATCCATGATATAGTACAGAACTAACCATTTAGACCACTAACAGAACCAAACCACAAAAAAAAACCTAGATTCCATTCCCATTTTGATTCATTAAACCAAAAAAAAACTTGGAATTTCATCGAAGTTTCTTACATGCCTCTTTGAAATTCCTATCTTGTTGAGTCCATCCTGTAACTTTGGCCAATCTGCATGATTGTTCAAGGAATAGAGAATAAGTTGATGATCCTTTCCATGGGGTCATCCAGAAATCATCCTCAAACTCCTTCATTCCTTCAACCAGGAATTGCCACACTAAGGCGCCTGCTCCGGACCTGTTTTTCTTAGCAGATTTGTAGATTATGTCTAAAATTGCTCTGTACATCTTTTCACGGTCAGATACTGAAAAGTTCTTAATCAAGTCTGACCACCCATACTCAGAGAACAAAACAGGCTTCTTCAATTCTTTGTCGCCGTCTTCAATGTGTGAATTCATCCACTTGGTGACAAAATGCAGGTTCACTTCAAAGTCGTGCGTTTTTAACCTACAACAAGTACATATATATATGCACACGTATATAAGCTATCTCGAAATATCATTGGTAGCTTTTGGATGTATTTTTTTAAATATAAATTTGAAGGCAGGTTTCAACAGTACTTAGGCAACAAAATTCAGGTGAAATAGAGGATAGGTGAAAATTTCAAAGAAAGAGAGAAATTTAAAGCAGACTCCATCAGTGGCTGCCCTTCCTTCTGAATCTCTTTTGTCCAGTTTGCTTTCAACAAAAGATAAGTATTCTCTTTCTCGTGCTCAGAAACAGTGATATGCAATGGTTTAGTTTACCTTCCTTTCTTATCATTACTCAACATTTACTGTCCCTTTAACTACTTATTTTATTCAGACATAGAAGAGATATTTTTCATATATAACTTTTTTATTTGTCATCTTCAATCTTCACCCTTTCTTAAATATCAAATGGGCCCTTGATATTTTCCTTTTAAGAAAGGCAATATCAGCCAAGTAATCTATGGACTGCACTCAATGGTAAGCAAGGACTTCGACTCAATGCATTGCCTATCCAAAATTGCCTAATTCTATGATACTTCTTCCATTTTCCCATGACTAAAAGCAGATTCAAAAGTATAGATATGGCAATCATGCAATGCTTACCAATGGTCAGGATAGATATGAACAGAGGTGAAATCGATATTTGCAATCCCAGAATTGCGAATAAAATCAGATCCAAGTCTGGATGCCCACTCCTCTGGGTTGACAGTAGGGCCTTTTGGGTCATTAGGGCCATAAAATCCTTCAAGGCCAATAGTAACCAAATGGTTCCTGTCTATCAATTTGACAAAAGCAGACATTTCTTCAAGCCAGTCCTGCAATTTATGCCAAGTAATGGATACTCAGATATCCATGTTACAAGCAGTAAAGCCACCATCATTTTCTTTCCCTTCTCAGATTTAGAAGGGCTGAGACTTAAGAACACCTAATTTGTTTTCCTTGTTTGCTTTTACAAGCCTATGTGGATCCAGAAGAGCTAGCATCAGGTTACACTATGATTACTTTTAGAGTTAAAGCATCCAATCCATTTATATTTTTTGTCCGCTTACAAAGAATAATGAACAAAACTAAGAATCGCAGTGAGTATCAAGGAATCACTTGATGGAGTAAGAACTTTTGTATGGATGACGGGCTCAAGAGCTCGACATATTAGCATAATCCATCCCAAAACACAATTGAGGAAAGAAAAGTAGCACAGATTATATATATACATATTATATTAATCCCCTCAAGCAGGAACAAGCAACATGCAGCATGCACTGAGACATTACAACGAGAGGAAATTATTAAGTTTTAATTAATTTTGAACAAGTCAAAAGCATTGACAGCATACTTCTTAAATTTTCAGATGGATTGCGATGCTTGAAGAGAGCTTACTTGGAGAGTGTCACCTGAAGGATCAGTCATGCAACGAGGTTCATTAATTAATTCCCAACCTAATATGGTGGGATCACTTCTATATTCAACCCCAGTGATAGTATTCTTCCTTGTCAGAAGAGTCTGCAAAAGAATTTAGGGGAAGCTCAAGGTTTAACTAAGAACAGTCTCTCAAGGATACAAATACTCATCAAAAGTAATTATGTGCAGCACAAAAGCAAAGAGAAACAGTCATGCAATCATCATGAAGAGGATGGGAGTTGTGGGCAATTATATTTTAACCTAGGAGATTGTAAGATTTCAAGCTTCATTCATTAATTAACAGACACGATGACAGGTAACAGTGCATATTAAGGAAAAACCGAAAAGTAATAATGTATGCACGTCTTGTAATCACCATACAGCCGTTTGATCATAATTTTCACTGTTTGTTCTTTACCTAAAAATTGTTAAAATTGGAAGGTAGGTTGCTTGTAACCAAATTTATTTTAGATGAAGTCATGCATCTTTAACAACAACAAAAAAGTTTAGCTATCTCTAGAATCTGATATTTCACTAAGTTAGCATCAGGGAAATAATCTTATCCTTTGCCTCCAGACAGGGTTATAATGAATGATGATTCAGCCTGCCTCAGACACATGTAGTTGGTGCAATAGTAAAACAATTCTCATTCATGAAGCCATCACATGCAAACATGCCATCTAAATGTCCGTCTTCTACAAATTCTCAAGACAAAACGGTAGAGAAAGTTGGGGTAGTAATACAACGCTTAGGCTATCATAGAAGATATATCAATCTCTGCAGAACCACAAGAACATCCATGTAGGAATACCAGATATTGCTCTTTTAAATAAAAGCAACTACAAATGAGACAAAGAATAACTTGACACGAAGAAGATAACATCACAATACCTTGACATAATTCTTGAAATAACTGCGGATTGATGGATCATAAAAGAAAGAATCATTGGATGCGCTTAATCCTATCCCTTCTTCCCATGCCCATTTGACATACTGAGTCTTCCCACCATAGGCATGCAAGTTATTGACCAAGGCCAGGAGAAGCCGAATTCCTTGTTGCCTTGCTTCTGCTATGACATAATCCAAGGCCTGCCACCCAACCAATGCTCAACGTGTTTGAAACTTCTTTTTTTTTTTTTAATTTTATCAGAAAGGACAAAAGGGAATTTAGCACTAAACAGGACTGACGACACAGACTATATAAAACAAAATTTAAATGACGTATCTTCGAAAATCGGAAATGCAAGCACATATTTGTTTGCTTTCTAAAAACTTTTGATCTTGTCATTTCACCTCCTTGAAGACACATTTCTCGGAACAATTTCGTAGGAGACAGATGGATCGAGGAAAACTTTCTTTATGGGAAAAAAAGATGGAAAAGAAGTGACACAAGTCCAGCATATTTCATATTGAATCATTAAGCTAATGCACACAAATTCAGAGGCCAAAAACAAAGAAGAAAAAAAGGTTCGAAAGGATTTTTCAACATCATTCTCTGAAAAGTCTGACCAGAAGTGCATGGGGAGGCTACATGCTACCTTTTGTCTGCATTCGATCACGTATGACATATAATCACTCCAGGGAATATGTATCTCGTTAACAAACACAATATTCAGCTGTGGGGTTCAAGATTCATGACATATTTTATAAATTCCGTTGACCTTAGATAGTTCTTTGATCATATTTTGGGAAATCCAGACCCTGCCATGATGAATCACGACAATAATACGAAACAAGCATTATTACCATTATGAATTGCACAAGTAACTCAATTTCAGCTATGTAATATCAAAAGAACAACAATAACAACAGTAAGATCGAAGACAAACCAACGAGCAAGAACATTGAGTTACAATACCTGAAAAACTCGCTCATCAAATCGACCAGGGGAAATCTGGAGGGCATTGTAGTCGCCATCATTAAAGCCCAAGTCCTACAACAGTGAGACCCATCTTCGCACCAGCCTGAAGCATCTCACGAACCCTGGGTCTGGAAGATTCATCCACAGACTGAACATAAACCAGTAAGAGTTCCACCCATTGATGTAGAAAGGCCTGCCATCTAACATTAACTGAGTCCCATTTCTCTTCACAAAAAGACAAGGTTGGTTCTTCCCTAAACTAAACTCGGTCTCAGGTCTCCAAAAGACATGTATATGAAAAACCACACAGGAAGCAAACCGAGAATAGGGTAAAATAGACCATTTCCGGCCACCATTCTTCTGTATATACTGGACGGCGAAGACCAGCGAGATTGAGGAGATTGGAGAGATTCCCAGATACCCTTTTTGCTCTGCATTGGGGGGGGGGGGGACTCCAAAATCAGTCACACCAGAAGAAGAGATGATGATTAATTAATGAACCTCATAAGGACCAGATGTGAATAAGAATGTCCCTGAAACCTACCTGATTTGGGTACTTAGATCTGTCTGACAAGACCATCGAAGAAGTTGAAAGGCATTAACTTTGAGCTGCAAATTTCACTGGTTTTCTCTAATAAGAATGCATTTAGAGGGTGAACTGGGGAAGGCTTCCTCTATACATAGAAATAAGGGAGGCAGAGAATCACAAGCCTTCTTCTTCAAAAACTGTCACAAGAGAAAAGAGGAGGGAGAAAATATTATGAGGGTTGAGAAAAACAAAAGAAAATGATTGCGGTGAAACGTTTATATCAACCAGTTTGGTAATCAGATCTGGGATTACAAGCTATCCCAGCTTCCCCTTCCTTCCGTCTGTTTTTGTTAATATTCTCTAATCTCAAGAACAAATTTTGGACCCTCGGGCCCTGGCGCCTCGTTGAATCTTTTTACCAAATTAAGGCAATGCAACGTTTCAGTAAATTAACCAAGAGAAAAAAGCAAGAAAATCTCACTCTGTCGAGATTCTGATTAGAGTGAGTTTTTTAAGCTTATAAAGCAATATTCTGCTAATTTGATATTTCAGAGCAAGCTTTTAGATTTGCAGACACGATCACATTCCAAAGCTTCTCTCACGTGGAGCCCACTTCACCAACGTTTGGACTATCTACATGTGTTGGTATCACTGTACA
>NW_021634667.1:0-25159 GCF_004799145.2 Neltuma alba
TTTTTAATCAAGTCCTTATAATTTTTTTCTTTTTATCAGGTCCTTATTGTTTTACTTTGTTTTTTAATTAGGTCCTTGTAGCTTTTTATTTTTATTTTACAAATAATAACATTTTAAAAATAAAAATTATTGTAACAATCTTATGTTAATATTCTTTTAAATTTTTAGTTAAACAAATATATTATTTATTTTCAATTCAAATTTTATAATTATAAATTAAATTATAATAATAAATTTTTCTAAAATTAAAATATGATTATAAATATTTATATAAGTATTATTATTATTCTGATTATTTATTAATTACTAAATGATTATATTAATTATTTTTTCCAATTATATAATTATTAATTTAAAAATAAAATTAATTTTAAAGAATAAAGTTAATAAATAATTTTTCAAAAACTACAAAGCACCTAATTAAAAAATAAGAGAAACTATAAGGACCTGATAAAAAGAAAAAAATAGAAGGACCTAATTAAAAACACACGAAAGTAAAAGGATCTGATAAAAGAAAAAATTTTATAAGGACCTAATTAAAAATCAGATGAAACTATAAGGACTTGGAGATTAATTATCCCAATTAAAATATACTATAAAATCTATCTTGTATGTGATTATCATATTAACTTATATTTTTTTAGTAATTTGTATATATAAAAAATACTTTTGATAACAACTATCCAAACATTCTTACTTTATCAGAATCACTTTTTCACGAAATCTATTCTCTCAAGAATCTATTCTCCAGAAGCTATTCTCCAAACCATGGTTTGGTTTTCATCCAAACACCCTCTTAATGAATCTTGTGCTTAATGGATTATCCACGCTTTAAAAATCAATGTTTGACAATGAAAAATTCTTTTTGTTCCTAACGCATTATTGAACTTTTTTGAAAATCTTGTCTTTAAACCTACGCTGCGGCACTGCACTTAACGAGTAAACCACTTTGGTTAACAATAAAGCTGACTTCTGGTTTTTACACTATATCGTAATGTAAGAAATGGATTATAATATAATTTTTCATAAATTTATTACAGATTAATTAATGATCAATTACAGTAATACTCTATAATCTATATAATCATCTATTATTAATATAAAATATTGAATATATGACAAATCACGTAACATTGTAGGCTGTAGCCTCACATTTTTCAAATTTTGTGAAGCAAAAGGGAATGTGTAATTGACGCATTGATTGATTCTTCACCATCACATGGAGGGGCGGCTCGAGCACGAACATCAAAAGAAGTCAACCCTTTTCTTTTGGAACTTTACATGATTTGTATGCTAGAGGAAGCGATGGTAATAGATTCCCATCCGTGGAGAAAACGGATCATTGGCTCTGAAACGAGGCAGCCACTCGCTAGTAATCCTTGCAAAGAGGTAATTTTTCTGTTTTTTATATGAGAAAATCTGCTTCGGCGCCTGTTTGACTGGAATTAAGCTGGGAAGATTGAACTGTAATGCCCTCCCATTGCCAGAGACCCCTCGATGTATAGAAATAATCAGTTCTGCTGTATTTGATTCATCCGGGTGAGTCAAAAGAATTCAAATCTTAATCACCCCTCACCTCTCTATTATCGGTTGGATTGGGGATGGTTAGCGATGTGAGTAAATCGAATCCAAAACTAACATTACTGCCTCTCATAGCTCTGATCTTCTATGAAGTCTCTGGCGGTCCTTTTGGAGTAGAGGATTCGATTAGGGCTGGAGGTGGTCCTCTCTTGTCGCTGCTTGGTTTCTTGATATTCCCTCTAATCTGGAGTATCCCTGAAGCCCTGATAACTGCCGAACTTGCCACAAGCTTCCCCGACAATGGCGGATATGTTATTTGGATATCATCAGCTTTTGGACCTTTCTGGGGTTTTCAGGAAGGATTCTGGAAATGGTTTAGTGGGGTTATGGATAATGCTCTTTACCCAGTTTTGTTCTTGGATTACTTGAAGCATTCATTGCCAATCTTTGACCAAACGATTGCAAGAATCCCAGCTCTGTTAGGGATTACGATTTTGCTCACTTACTTGAATTACCGTGGCCTTCACGTTGTTGGGTTCTCTGCTATTTTGCTTGCAGTTTTCTCCCTTCTCCCATTTCTGATAATGGCTATTCTTGCCATTCCCAGAATTAGGCCAAGTCGTTGGCTTATTGTAAATTTCAAGGTGGTGGATCTGAGAGGATACTTTAATAGTATGTTTTGGAATTTGAACTATTGGGACAAGGCAAGTACACTTGCAGGGGAGATTGACAATCCCAGTAAAACGTTTCCAAAGGCACTTCTTGGAGCCGTAGTTCTAGTGGTCTCCTCATATTTGGTTCCTCTTCTTGCCGGAACAGGTGCTTTCAGATCTGAGCCTAGTGAGTGGGCAGATGGTTATTTTGCTGAAGTTGGAATGTCAATAGGTGGCTTTTGGCTCAAACTATGGATTCAAGTAGCTGCTGCCATGTCTAACCTTGGCTTGTTTGAAGCAGAGATGTCCTCTGATGCTTTTCAACTTCTTGGGATGAGCAAGATGGGATTTCTTCCAGCTGTATTTGCTTCAAGGTCTGAACTGAAACTATACTTGATTTTTCTTTCTTAATCATATAATTCAGGGACTACGTGTTCACTCTTTCCTTTCTCTCCTTCACGTATAACCTCTAGAATCAAATTTCATTGATAATAACCTCTTTTATCTGTCGAGGAATGACTGATGTGGCATGGAATCTGAAATAAGAACTTCCAGACTAGTTCTATCCTGATACTTAAGATGTTCTTTTCCCTCCACTTTAGTTTCTAGTGCTTAAAGTAAGCATTTTAGTTTCTCAAGAAGTGTTTGGATATAAGTCTGACGAAAAATATCAAAACTTGTGTGTTCCACATGTTTATATATTTTACTGCTGAACTTTGTATATCCAAGTTCCAAGCTATTGGGAAATTAAGGTGCCCATACAGCATCATTTTTTTTTTTGGAAAAAAAAAAAGATGAATCGACATAGGCTAAACAACTTTGAAAGGTAAGAAATTTTTTCCAGAGATTTTGAACTTATTTTTAGACCTAACCTAACCAAGTGCAAGATGAAATTTGACATAAGTAATTGGTTGAATGGAACAGCTTCAACATTCTAACAATTATTTGGTATTACCATCCAGGTCCAAGTATGGTACTCCTACTATCAGCATTCTCTTGTCAGCCACTGGAGTTATCTTCTTGTCATGGATGACATTCCTCGAAATTGTGGAGCTCCTCAATTATTTATATGCTTTTGGAATGCTTCTTGAGTTCGCAGCTTTCATAGCACTGCGGGTGAAGCAGCCAGATCTTCATAGACCATATAAAATTCCTCTGCAAACATTTGGGGCAGCCATGATGTGCCTGCCTTCTGCTCTTTTGCTTATTCTTGTTATGTGTTTGGCTACTTGGAGAACCTTCTTTGTAAGTGTAGCAATAATTGCCGTGGGATTTATCCTTCAACCTCTCTTGGTTCAAGCAAGAAGGAGAAAGTGGTTAGCATTTGAAGCAGAACCATCTTCCTTCCTTTCCAATTGCTGTTTACAGTCTCATTCAGTTTTGTCAGAGCTGGATGACCCAGAAATTAAGGAAGAGGATTCTGTTGAGCTTCTTTCGACCTCAAAGATTTCGAATGCTGGAGAAGAATTATCTTTGATGCAGAGTGCTTCACGAGAGAGCTACTAGATTCCTGTTTTGATATAATTAGCAGCAAATTGAGAGGTCTGCAATTCACATAACCATATTTTGTGGGCATGAATCAAAATATAAAGCATGCTTCATTAAAAAAGTACTACTTATGTCCTTAATATAAAATATATTTAATTAATTTGATTAGATTAATGAAGTTAGGTAAGTTAGTTAATCATAAAAAAATATGACAAGTTTTTTCTAAAATAACATAATCATCTTTCTTAATATTTTTCTTCCATCTTCTACTTAGTTATAGTTGAAAGAGTATCCATATGAGTAATTTAGAAAAAAAATCGATAAATATGAGAAATAGATCATATATTTAGAATCAAAATTAACTCAATAATTAAGTTCTATATTAAAAACTGAAAGAGTATATTTGATATGTTAACGTGTCTGTAACGTATGGTATTGAATCTTGCCCCCGGTGGCCAAATCTTGAAGGTATTATTTTGAATTGTATCTTTGTATCAACCTCTGTCTATTTATTTAGGGACGTTAGTGACTTTTTTTATGTTTAATCATTTCTCTTGAATTTTGTGACAGTTTCAGTTTCATCTTTTCTGTTTATAGCTCTTTGATCTATAAAATTAATATGGTAAATTTAAATCATAATCTCTCCTTTCATCCCAGCCTCCTATCATCCCTTTGCCCATCTAACGTCATTTCACTCCTCAACCAAACGCACAATACATTTTCATAAGGAATATTAAACGAGGCGTACATGTTTATGTTTTACTAGAATAGACATTATGCATTTGTATAAAATCTGAAATTAATTTCATTTACCTTAGCTTGTAAATCATACTTTTTATTTTTCATATGTTACATAATATAGGAATTTAGGATTGATTCAGGTTGAGTGCCCCCATGTTTGGTTTTTACGCGCTACTCCGAAATTTTTAATCATTTTTATAAAGCAGCATCTGCGACATTTATTACCTCTCTTCCATATTCTATTGCTCCATGTTTTCGAAATTGCTGGTCTCATCTGAGGTAGAGAGAGATAATGGATTCGCAAAAATAATTTATAAATAAACGAAGAAAACTCTTCCAAAAGGTAAATAGTTTTTTTCCTCAAAAGATATACATATTAAATAAGAATACATTTCAAAATTATCATATTTTAATAGAAAATTAATATATTTAAAAAAAATTTTAATTTGTATGAAACATTTATACTCACAGTTATCTGAAATGATTTATAGATAGCCAAAAAAAAAAAAAAACCTCCACCCCCACCATATCTAACCAAAAGAGTAGATAGATTTTCCCCCTCAAAAGGCGCATAGGAATAAATGTAAAATTTATTATATTTTATTAAAAATTTAATACATTTAATATTTTTATTAAAATGTGTAAAACATATTATAAAAATCCTACAAATAAGACTAGAGAATACATTTAAATGAAGACAAAATTGAAAACCTTCACTTCCGAAGAAAATTAATGAGTTTTAAACCTCATTAATTATGGTCGTGACACTGAAAGGGCATTCAAGAAAATTGGAAGCAGCATGACGCAAGCATACATAGCTAAGCTTCGCCACAATTTTTTTTTAAAAAAAAAAGAACACAAGGGAAAAAAAACTTCCACATACTCATATCTGAGCAATTTTAAAAACAGACTACTAATCAATATAGCAACTTAAGCCTAGGCCTTTAATTACACGGTACTCCCTAACATGCTTGAATTCTACTTGTTAAGATACGCTGTTTTATCAAGGTAAAAAAAAAAAGGATACGCTGTTTTATGAGGAGAACAGGGTAAACAGTACATCAGAGGAGCGGAAAACTGGAAATAGACCAGGTGTTAATGCAGAACTTGATTTTCCATTTTCACCCCTCCATTTCCAATCATACTGCGTTAACAAGCACACTCTAAAATGATCCTCCCTTTTCTCCCTTGTTAATGTGTTTTTATATTTGGTAATGGCATAAAGACTTCTTTTGATTAGATAGATAGTTCCATTAACCAAGTTTGTCATGTAACAACAACGTACAGTATGTGCAAGTTCTCCAAATATCAATCCACAAGCTTTCACTTTGCAATCAAACAGTCACTTTTTAAGATGAGGAAAACATGTATAAATGTCAGACTTTGGGTGCTTTGCTTCAGCATGTTCTCGACACTTAACCTCAGTTGTGGTACACATGAATGTCTGCATGCACACCTTGCACTGCATCCAATATTCATGGTAGCCCGGATTCATCATTCCAAAAACCAGCCATTTTTTACAGATGGTGATTGCAAGAAGAAAATAAACAGTCACAATTTATATTGAAGGGCTTTATGGAGTGATTCAAAGTTTCTAACACAATAAGATAACAACATCATCAAGTGATTACGAGATGCGAAAAATTTACAAGCAAAATGAAATGGACTGCTGCAACATTGGCAAACTGTTTCATGATTACAAAATGGAATAAAGCTGCCAACTTGACATTAGAAAATGTGTATTTTTCACACACAATTTAAATGATAAATCTGTCTTAAATACGTAGGTGAATCCAATCTTAAATAGATAAGAAAGCATGCTTCATATAATCATGTGCATCTGTGTGTGCGTACGTGTGTGTGCGCGCCCGCGCTACAAAAAGGAGATACAGTAACTATAGTTCTGGCTTTAGTCTCACCGAAGAAATGATCATATGATCATTTTTCAAATAGAGTAGTCAAAACGAGTTAAACTATAGCTTATAACTATTCTAAATTTGCATAGAGCAGTAAATCCAGTTCAAGATGCACGGACCGTTGCCGAGAAGTTATCAAAAACATGAAGAAACTACAAAACAGGGAGTTAAAACGATTGGCGCTAACAAATGATTCCCTAAGCAGAACTGTAAAAAAGATATCACAGATAAAGAAAATTAAAATGGGTAAAAGAATACATATTACTATACGCCTATACCTATGCCAAGCCCATCTCATCTAATAAGAGAGCAAAGCAAATATTCCCAATTATAGCGGGCAATATACATAGACACTAACTTATCGGCAATCTGGAAGCATAAATCACATAATCTTGAGAATCAAAAGACTGATCACCAAAACTGAAGTCAAGGACAGCACCCCCGTTACAACCATATGAGGTAATTAACCAATGTTAAAATCCATTTCTCTGTGATCAAAAGCTGAAATGCTCAGGCAACACATGGCATACAACAAATCAAACCAAACATAAATCTATGGACAATTTAGATGGGAAATCCAAAGAGAAGCATGCAAAGGGACTACCTGGATAGTCATAGCCTTCTTGTTGGACTCTAACTGGCTTCCTAGACAATTAATTCAGCGAAAGCCACAAAATTCAGACAAGAAATAGATCGATCTATGATTTGTTCAAAGGCAAAAGACTAGAGAATATAGAGTAAGAGGGATGAATATAAACTGAAAAAAGAATACCCCTAGCAGGTTTCTGCTTCTCAAGGTTCTTCTCACGAGCCATCTTGGACTTCTGACCGTTGCCTCCTCCCATGGTCACCGGATTGAGGATAGACGAGAACTGAAGAGCGAAGCAAATGGAAGTCTCGATCAAAATGAATATTTTTTAGCCCAGGAGAGACAGCGGGTGGTCAAGAGCAAGAAATTTAACACGCACTGCTTGGAGTTACGTTCTAGAACCATCTCTTACCCGCTCAAAATGAATGCTTTTCGAGGATTTTTTTTTTTCATTTATTTAATTTCATTTTAAAATAGAATAGGAAAAATTTCAGGAAAAAAAATTGAAATTATTAGTTATCAATTCATGCACCTAAGAATTAGAAATGACAGAGAATGAAGTTGTGCCCGAGTGGTATCAGAGCCTGCACAATCTTGACAGAAGTGAGATATTATTTGTGAAGGTGAGTAAGAAGATATCATCTTATCATGAGTGAAACCTCAAACAGCCTTGAACCCGTTCGTCTTTCTTCTTCCTTCATCCCACAGAGACTTCCTTCCTCTGTTCGTAGAACTCTTTCCAGAAAAATAGAGAACCTTGTTGAGATAGATCATCTTCCTGAAGATGCTAGAGTTCAGGAAACAGATCTACCTCTTCTCAGTCCTTACAGTCTTTATCATCGTACCAACCGTGTCACCAGAAATGTTAGAAACCTGATTTCCACCCGAAGACCCCATGTTAAAGAAATTGTCCAGTCTACCAGACTAGAAAACTGTGGTCTTCCTGCCTCTTCCTCTGAACAGTACGTCAATATTGATATACCTCAACCTTTGATCAATGAGTGGATAGCCCAAGGTTATACTCATCTCCATATTGGTGCTGTACGTCTTATCCTTACTCTCCATGGGAGAAAAGGAATCCCAGCCACTGCTAAAGTTGCTCTAGTCGATACTACTTATACTACCTACAGTAATGCTTTGATTGGCGCTGTACTGACCACTCTTAGCAACGGTAGTGTCATCCTTACTATGGCTCCAGACTTCAACATCAAGCTTTCAGATCCAACTTTGACGGACAGACTAAAAATCCAAGTCCAGATAGTTGGAGCAGAGCAAGATCCCAGAGCTATTGCAGCAACTCTTCATCATCAAGTCATTTATAGACTCCAGAATCATGCTCTTGATCTTCATTTTCCAAACTCCACTAAAGATGCTCTTTATGTGGTTTCTGATAGAGCTGATGATACCTCCATCATCCAGATTCCTCGACAGATCCCAAAAGAGGAACTTGCTCAGTTGATGCCTCTTGAGTGGATCACCAACTATGAGAAACACTTTCATGGTGTTCAAAGGGATGTTCATACTTCTACTCCTCCTGAGATAAAAAGACTTCCAGACGGCACAGTCAAAACTGTCTTCACCAAGCCTGGCCAGGAAGGTTCTTCTGTACCTTCTGGACGAATTTTAACCATCACTCCAGCCTATCTTCCCTCTAAGCGAGACCCTCCAATTGCTTGGGTAGACCAGAATGCCAAGCCATGTTATGTGTCTCACATAAATGGCCACTTCATTTGGGATCATGCACCAGAAGAATGTGATCCTGATTGTGAGTGTGATACACCTTACTGGTGGGAAGCATCAGACGATGAAGATGAAGATGGATGGTCTTATCCCATCAGATATGCCATAAAAAAGAAGAGAAAGGAGAAGAATACATCTCCTTGTTCTCACAGACGTCACCATCACCACTATGATGATGATGATCATGGTCCGAAGCAGAAAGCTAGAAACTGGAAGGCTCCTGTCCCTACTGTTCCTTCTAACAGATTATCTCTATATGATCTGCTTAAGGAAACAGGTCACGAAAATCTCCTCCCTAAACAGAAGCCAGATCCAGTGATTCCTGTCATCCAACAATCCATCCCGTGTATAGCAATGATGGATCCGTATGAGCAGGATTTTCCTCCTCTTGAAAGAAGAACCAACAGAGAAACAAAGGTTACAGCAAGACCTTTCTCTGTTCCAACAGAAATCTCTCCTACTGGTGAAGCTAGACCAGTCTCAGCAGCAGAAGAAGTTCTTAACTGGCAGACCCAGAATGCGATCGGCCAGAATAGAACTCTGACAAAGATTGATTCAAAGCTTGACCTGCTGACTCTCAGAACTGATACTCTGACGAGCAGGCTTGACCAAGTCTCTGATCAAGTCAAACAGCTTTATATGACTCTAACTTCTCAGGCTTATCAACTGGATGCAGATCTGAAGAGATTTATCGAAAAGGGATACATTGGACCAGAGTTTACCAAGAAAGAGCAAGAACTGTCACAAATCCGAAAGGATTTACAAAGAATCGAGTCAGATATAGCTAAAGATCATTCACAAACCATCTATGACCCTTATCCATCTTACCCCTCTAGTTTTCAACTCCCCACATACCCAGCATCACCTCCTTCTTATCCCAGAGAATCTGATTACAGCAAGGTTTTCAAAATGTCTTATCCTATTTTGAGACAATTGAGAAAACCCCGACAACCAACTCTTTCACCCATCCAACCAAACCCTCCTCCCAAACCTCCAGTACGACCACCTCATTTCCCTTCATCTGAAAGACTTTTCTACCCATCATCCTCATATACTAAACCTATTGAACCAACACCGTCCTCTCAAGGAGTTGTGATAAGAACTCCACCATCATCTCCACCAAAACAAACTCCTCCTCCAGACAGAGAAAAAAGAAAAGAAGTTGCAGATCCAAACAAAACCATAGCCACTTTCCAAACTGTGGATAAAGATCAGTCATCAACAGATGGAACCTCTGAACCTGAATCTGATTCCTCTATTGAGTACAGTTCTAACTCTGATCCGGAGATATATCATGCTGATATCTCTAAAGTAGCAATGGTCCAGCCAGATCCCACAGTTGAAGATCCTATTGATGAAGACCCATCTGTTCCTCAAACACCTGAGCCAAGAAGAACAGACTATAAACCTACTACAGGTCCATGGTTCACTTTTGATGATCTCCCTCCGGAAAAATGGAGAGACAGACTCCATGAGTTCGGAGCATGGATTGACCTGCAGCTTGCCAGGCATGATGCAACTCTTGAGGAAGTTCTTACAGAATTTCTCTCAAGACTAACAGGAACATTAAGAGAATGGTATCAAAGTCTCAGCGATTACCAGAAGATAGCAGCAGCCAGAGTTGATAATGCAGGAACTCTCCTAGGACTCATTCATAAGGAATTCATTGGTGACTTCCAGATCATTAACAAAAGGCATCGCCAAGAATACTTTGAGATGAAATGCTGCTCTTTAGACAAAAGAGACTTGCAGAAACATTTCCAGAGAATGTCTGAAAAATACTACATGCTTGGAGGAGCCAATGATGTCAATCTCAGGCATACTTTTATTGCCTCTCTTCCAGATGAATTACAACCAGAACTTCATAGAGCTATCAATGCACTCCATAGAAACATGGCTGACATTTCCATTGGAGAAATATATCAGTTGGCATTAGCAACTGTGGATAAGCTCTGTGAACAACAGAAGTTCTTCAAAGGAATGCTGAAAGGACAGTCAAAGCTCAGGCATGCATGCAAGAAACAACATCTGAAAATAAAGTGCAAGGATGATAAAGATTGCTCTTGTTCTACCAAGAGAAAATCTCACTATCGTCGATTCAGATATCCAAAGGGTTCTTACTCCAGGAGAAGATCCAGAAAGCCTTTCCTGAGATACTTCAGGAGGCGCAGACCTTACTCAAAGAAATCTGACAGGTGCTACATATGCAAGAAAAAGGGGCATTTTGCAAAAAATTGTCCTAACAAGACAAAAAAGGATGTCAAAATGCTAGAACATTTGCAGACTGTTCTCATGATCAATGAAGATGAAGATGTAGAATCCGTGATCGAAGAACAAGATGCTCAGGATGAAGAGACACAATATATTCTTCCTTACTCTGAAGATGAGGAAACTGATTCTGAATCCTTTTCTCAAGAAGATGATAGTCCTCAAGGGTATTTATATTCCCTTGAACAGCCTGTGCATCCGTCTCCTTTCCTTGGTTCCGTGGCTTCTCAGCCAGAACACAACAAAGTCACTCTTAAGCCAAATGTCAAAATTCATATCCTTCCAGGAAGATATGAAAAGCCAATTCCTGTTATTGCCTTTATTGATACTGGAGCATGCAGAACCATCATGAATCCTGATATTCTTCCCTCTGAAGCATGGATCCCTTGTGACCAACTTTTCTTTACTGCTGATTCAAAGCCCTTCAAGATTGAATGGATAACTCGCAGGAAGATTGGTATTCAATTCTTTCCAGGATGTGTCCTATGGATGAAAGTTCTTGGTAGTGATCTCCCTGGAAAAGACATTCTTATTGGATTTGATGCTTATAATCATACTAGGAATCTTCAAGTCCTGCCTAAAGGAATTAGATATAAAAATTTCTTTAGTGCATATACTGAAGTTCCTAATCTCTTTGAGATCCAACAGGCACCACCAGGATATGAAGATATTCGAGATCATCTTCTCAGGTTTTGTGCTGATAATCATCAACAGTTCTCTCATCCATTTCCATTATGGAAAAACCAAGAGTTTTTCATAAAACTCCCCTTCAAGAAAAATGAAGACATCAGCCCCACAAAGGCCTCTCATCCAGGAATGAATCCAGAAGATCTCAAGCTCGCTAAAGAGGAATGTGCTGCACTTCTCAAACAAGGCCTTATTGAACCAACAAAATCTAATTGGGCTTGTCAGGCATTCTATGTTGAAAAAAGATCAGAAATCAAAAGAGGGAAGAAAAGGTTAGTCATTGACTATAAGCCTCTTAATATTTTTCTTCAAGATGACAAATTCCCTTTACCAAAGCCCAGTTCACTTACAGTCCATCTTAGAGATGCAAAAATCTTTTCCAAGTTTGATCTCAAAGCAGGATTTTGGCAATTGGGTATCCACCCAGAAGATCGACCCAAAACTGCTTTCTGTATTCCAAATGCCCAATACCAATGGACTGTCATGCCATTTGGGCTTAAGGTTGCCCCATCACTATTCCAAAAGGCCATGACCAGGATCTTTGAACCTATGCTTGATAACCTCCTCATTTACATTGATGACCTTTTACTTTTCTCAAAAGATGAGGATTCCCATAAACTTTTATTGACCCAGTTCGGGGAAATAATTGAAAAATACGGGATTATGTTGTCGGCAAAGAAAGGTGAAATAGGTGTCAACAGCATAGAATTTCTTGGAATGCATTTTGAAAATGGTCAGTATTATCCTGGACCACACATTGCAGAAGAATTACTCAAATTCCCAGACGATAATCTCACCACAAAGCAAATCCAACAATTTCTGGGGATTATTAATTATCTTCGGGATTTTATCCCTCATGTGTCAAATCATACCAGCCAGCTGTCCAAACTTCTCAAAAAGAATCCTCCCGCGTGGGGGACAGAGCAGACCTCAGCTGTCAAGACCCTCAAAAGAATTGCACAGCAACCACCTCCTTTAAAGATCCCTGACAGAGGATTACGAATCCTCCAGACTGATGCTAGTGATGACTTTTGGGGAGCTGTCTTAATTGAAGAGATAGATGGAAAGAGATTTTACTGTGGACATGCAAGCGGACAATTCAAGGAGTCAGAAAAGCATTATCATGCTACCTACAAGGAGATCCTTGCTGTCAAAAGAGGAATCGAGAAGTTCAGCTTCCATCTCAGTCCTTATCAATTCAGAGTAGAAATGGACAATACGTCTTTTCCAAGAATGCTTGATCCCAAGGGAAAGACCTTGCCAGACAGCCAGTTACTCCGATGGAAAGACTGGTTCTCTCGCTATAAATTCACCGTTCATCATCTCAAAGGACACCAGAACATCATAGCAGATTTCCTCACAAGACCTCAGAAAGTTTCCCAGCCTCCAAAACTCCTGTCACTCTCCAGACCTCAACCTCTTTTCATCCTAACCATCTCTGAACCAGAAATGCCTCACAGAATGAGAGCCACCATTTTCCCTCCTGGATCCCGTCCTGAATCTCCAGCAGATGTCCAAAACCTTGCCAGAAGTACTATGTTCTACTGGCTCCACCGTGTTTTTGTAGATACTGGAATCCACCCTTATCCTCAGCACTTTGATGCCGATGCTCCTTACCTCACTGTTCCCATTATCAAAGGACCCATACCAGAAGAACTTTTATGGTACATCTGGTCTGTCTCAGCCAATTATACCTGTGCCATAGCCTTCTCAGCTGTAGTCGTCCATGACCACCTGAATGACATCAGAAATGAAAACTCTCCTCTTACCACACTCTTTGAGATGATAGCTCCTCTTCCCTACTGGAGAGGAAAACTCTGGAAAATTCTCAAAGAACATAATATTTGGGACTTACCAACTCCCAAACAAAAAAGGTTTTTCTGTCTGTATACCTTTTTCAGGAACTATGGAATAAGTGCTAACCAGAGGCTCTACACAGACAACCGTCTGATCCTCCAGGTCACCACCCCCTCATGGCCAAGAAGGGAAGCATTGCTAATGGAAAAAATTGGAAAGACATTAACTGCACTTAACCAGCCTGACACGGGAGAAGACACTTCATGTCTATCTCTTGGACCTTTCCCTCCAAACTCACCGTCTGCCAGCAACACAACACTTGAAGAATTCCAGAGAGATTTCATCTTGAGTGCTGTCAGACCTCCACCAAATAGGTCACAAGTCCCTCCACCGACAGAAGCCACCGAAGACCCTTATGACGGTGACAACGACTCACAAATTCAACTCACTCAGCCTGAAGGACTCTATCTCCCTCAGCCAAGTTTCCAGCCACAACTCCCATTCCTTGCAGGGGAATCCCAGGATCCTAACCAAGAAGACCCTGATCCAGAACTCGAAGACTACTACTACTCAAGAAGCTCAAGGAGACACTATGACTCAGATGACCCTGACCCAGAAGGCATCATGAACCTATCCCCTAGCCACGAGCCTATCTATAAAGACTAGGGAACATCATTATCAGAAAATCTCCTTTTGGGATACTCTGAAGATAATGCGGGACCCGCCAGAATCCTACTTTATGTCGTTATCCACTTTTACTAAAGTAGTTTGTCCTGTAGTCTATTTCGTCCTCTTGTAATAAGTGGAGTAGTTGCCATTATTAGGTGTCATTATGAGAGTAGTTGGTAGTTAGCAGTTGTGATTATTAAATGTCAAGTCATAATGACGTCTACTATTACATCTACCCGTCATAATGAGGTGTACTATTAGGACTTTGTCATGTAGTGCCCCCGAGCGCTATATAAACCCCACTCTGCCATCAGTTACAGGCAGAAGGAGTTGTATCGACTTCCTTGTATAATACTAGTGTGCTTTCCTCATGAGTTCTCTCTAAATTTCTCTCTTCTTCTGAAAGCCTCACTTATGATATCTTTCTTCTGTCGCCAGAGATTCTAAGTATGCTCTGCACTTGCCTCTTTAAGAGGATCCTGTGCATCAGAAAATAGAATCCGACCACGATCCATGAAGGAGTGTTTGGTGACAATCTTTCCAGTTATCCTAGATTTGGTATTCAAAGCTGAGAGTCCTAACGTGGCCCGTTGATGAGTTGAGAATGAGTGGCCTTACCTGGACTGAAGCCTTGAATATCAGACTATGTTAGCTTGGTTCGATTCAGCTAACAGTCCCGAGTGGTATCAATATTAAAGTTCTGATAAACTATACCATTTATAAACGTCATAAACAATGTAATTTTTTTTTTTATGTTGCGCATATTATGCCCACTCTAATTCTCATAATTTTCCCCAAAAGAAATTCTAATAGTAAAATTAAAAATTTGTCACCCAGCATGCATAGTTTCTTGCAAACGGAATTCATTTTCAATGTTCACCTGCCATAGTTATTTATATTTTATTGTTTTTCAAATCATATAATTGATTTCTTACACCAAAAAAAGTTGAATGGTTGAGATTTAATATCTTATAAAAATAAAAATAAATAATATTTTAATAGAAGTGTAAAGATCTCAACTATTTATATCAAATTTTAATAATTTAAATTTATGTATGCACATTTTTCATCAATTAATATTAAAATAGTATTATTATTATATGATATTAAATCTTAACCATTTAACAGTTAATAAGTGGAAGAAGGGGGAATGTCAAGGAAAGTGCTGCCTTCCCTAAGGCTCCATTTGATGTGAAGGAAATAGGAAGGAGGAGAGGAGAGAAAAAATTTTGATTAGCTCAATTTAAAAATTGATAAAATAGAGTTAAAAATTTTTAATTAATTTTTATTACTTTTTTATTTTATATTATTTTATTAAAATTTTATAATCCCACTTTTTTAATTTTTTAAATTGAGCTCATGACCCCTGGGGGTTTCTTTTATTTTTCTTGCATCAAGCATAGGGAAACTGAAAGTCTGAAACAAATATTTCTTTCCTAGTATCAAGAAAATCGCGGTGAGAAACTATGGGATTGGGAACCACTCGTTTTGACACAGAAGCTACTCGTTTGATACTGAAGTTAGGTTACACTCGAGACCATAACATTTCTGGGAGAACCCCTGTATTAAAATGTGGTGTAGTGTTCCTATAAATTTTATATTAATATTAATGATTATTGATTAATAATTTTATTGACATTAATTTTAATGTCGCTGAAATATGATCCTGTTAAAATATTACGTTTATATCATATGATGCAAATTAATATACTACCTCCATTGGTAAAAAAAAAAAAAAGTTATTTTCTGTTCTTAATATAATAACTAGTTGGAGATTATATATGGTTCTAAATATAAAATCTTAATATATTTTGTCTTACAAATTTATAATTCATTCTATATAGTATTGTTATGCATATTAAAAGTATTTTCATCTAAGAGTAGCCATGATTAAAAAAAAAATATTTTAGATAATTCAATTTATATTTGTAATAAATATCTAACTTATCAAACTTTCTTAATTTATCCACATTAGTTAAGTGGCGCTCTTATATTCAAAACCGAAAGTATATTTTAGATAATTCAACTCATATTTGTCATAAATAACTAATTTAATAACCTTTCTTTATTTATCCAAATTGGTTAATTAATGCTTTTTATATTAAGAAACGGAAGTATCAATTACAAGGTATCTCATTTTCCAGACTGGGCGACATTTGCTCATATGATTTGGAGGAAAAAGTGCACAATTTGTATGATTGGCACGGAAGGCATTTACATTTAGGCCCAACAGAAGAAGAAATAAAAGAAAGCATACGTACAATTGCTTAGTCAACCTAATAAAGGTGTGGTAAGCATTAAATCAGAACCTCAACGAAGAAGAAACAGACAGTTGATGATCCTTGCTTTGAAGGAAAAAGGCACGTTTTTATCAACAAAAGGGAGGAAAAAACAGTCTTGTTCATATTGCCTTCATCGCTTGCCTCCTTGCCTCCTCTTCAGCTTTAATCCAGGCAGCCTAGGCAAAATAAAACCAACAGAGTCAAAAATAGAAAATCAGAGAAACTTGGGAATATCAGATAAATTTTTTTGTTAAGACTAACCTTTTCTCGCTCAAGCCTAGAGAGACTAGGCTTCATGGAGTTTCCTAAGCTTAATCCTCCCCATGCTTCTTGCAATTCTCTTTCCCTTTCTTCTCGACGGGCCTTTGAGTGACTAATTGTGTTCTCTTGTTGCTGCTGGGAGGCAACCACCTTCTCTCTCTCAAGTCTGGATTTATGTTTAATCAAAATTTGATCCAGACTTCCTTCTTCATTTGTCTGCATATTGTTGCTTCTTTGACTTCTCTTTACTAGACTTTCTTCTTCTGGCTTGAGCCTCATTTTTTCCCTCTCAAGTCTGGATTTATGTTTAATCAAGATCTGGTCGAGACCGCCCTCTTCATTTGTCTCTAAATGTGTGTTTCGTTGAATTCGCTTGACTTCGAACTTGTCTTCCCCTGACCTGAGCCTCATTTTCTCCTTCTCAAGTCTGGAGACATGCTTTACTAAAATCTTGTCCAGGCTCTCATAATCTGCAGCATTAGTTACTCCCTGATTCTTTCTTTGTCTATAATTTTCATCATGGCTTCCCAGTGACATGGCATGAATCTTCTCTCTTTCCAATCTGTGCACTGGCTTTATCAGAATCTTGTCCAGGCTATCTTTGTCATCTTCAATCTCATTATTCGCGCCGTCAACTGAAGATGGATCTGCATCGAGTTTACATCCATTTTGCTCTGTCTCAAAACTCGAAAGGTTATTTGAATCCAGGTTCTCTTTCTCCTCCAACGATCCATCAGAACAAGAATGAGAATTTATTCCACCTATGGTAGTCACATCAGCTTTCGTCTTCAAATTTTTAGTTTCACTGATCTTTCTGCTTCTCGCTTCTTCGACCTCCCTTTCGAGTCTGGAGACATGTTTGACTAAGAACTTGTCTAAGCTCGGTACTTCAGCATGATCTTTCTGACGGTTTGGCATTGAGATATCCTTTTCGGACTTATTTCTTGCCTCTTTTATGTCTTTCTCAAATTTTGAATAATTCTTCACAAGAATGCTTCCCAAGTCTTGGGTGGTCTCAGATAGAGTTCCATCAACAGATTTACGAGAGCCATCCCTGTCATTCTCATTCTCATTCCTTCTGCTATTCTTGGCTTCTTGAATCTCTCGTTCAAGTTTAGTCATTCGCTTCACTAAAAACTTATCTAGACTCGGCAGTTCTGACTCAACTTGCTTATTTCTTACTTGCCCGTCCTTGACAAAACCAGACTTTCTTGATCCCAATGTAGACATCCTTCTTGCCGGAAAATTTACGCTTGAAGAGGAGTTATTATCTGTAGCAGAGCCCAGTTTAACATTCTGTCCTTCAGCCAAGACAGAATTTAAACCGCAAGTTGCAACTATAGTGGCCAGAGATGAAAGTTCATCTTCTTGCAAACATTTTAGCCTCTCAATCATCATGTCCACAAGCTTTATTCTGTTGATTTTGTCTAGAGATTGTCTCCTCCTGCTTTTCCTCTGACTTATTCCCAGAGCAGGCACGTTTGTGTCCAAGTCTTGAGAGCTGAGGTCACCATTTTGAGAGACTAAATCATGTTCAGAGCCAGACTCAGACTCATACTCGGAGGAGAAATCATGCAGGTCTTGAGAACCATCATCTGTATCTGGGGTTTGACTAATTTTTCTTAGAAGTTCTCTGAATTCACCTTTCTTAAATGAAGGGCAATTTGCTAGCCTTATGAAAGCAGTTTTGACTGCAGCCGCTACTTCTTTGTCTACCTCAAATTCAGTTTCAAACGATGCAGTAACGGCATGGGTAGATGATCCTTCACTAGTAACAGTAGATGCCTCTATCTGGCAATGCTTCCTGGGGCAGTTTGGCATGTCATACATGATAACTCCTAGAGCCTGGGCTGCTTCAAAAGCTTCTATTGCATTTTTTTCTGCCTTTGAAAGTTGAGCTTCTGCATCATCACTGGGAATTCTGAAAAGTGAAAGCAATACAAGGTAAGATATAGAAATGTGAAGACTACCTAATCATATATTCTTAAAGGGAAACATTTCACCTGGCAGCTCTTAGAATCCGACACCAAGAAGCCTCTACCAATGCAGCTCTTCGAGACTCCATTGCCTTGTGTGCCGCTTCTTTTGCTGCCATTTTCTCTCTGAGTACTTTTGAATAATGTGGATTAGAACTTCCCAGAGTCTGATCGAGTGTCAAATTCATACCAGATACTTCCTGAAAAAGAAAAAATTAGATACGTTAGCTCTTTAATTAGGAAATAATATGATTCACTTAAGAAATATGTTTCTATTACAAACCTGCAACATTTTAATTTTCCTCTTCAAGTAGGAGTCCACTTTTTTGCGAGGGAACCAATTGACTGGAGAGGTTTTACGATGTGGAGGTTTTTTAATTTGTAACGAGAACTTGCTAAGAGCACTTGATATTGATTGGCTAGCCTCTTTGTTCTGTTTATTCTGCTCAAAATCAAAGAAAAAGAACAGCTGTAAGGAAAAGAAATCAAGCGAACTCCCCAGAATGCATATACAAAAAGACAACATAAACTGCCAGCAGTTTCACCGAGTATGACTGTCACTTTTACTTAAATTCACTGAAATGCTATCATGCCACAAAGGACACGGTAAGATAGGTGCCAGCAGTTTCATCGAGTATGATTGTCACTTTTACTTAAATTCACTGAAATGCTATCATGCCACAAAGGACACGGTAAGATAGGTCATTCCATGACTACAAAAAAAAGTTTGCGATTCTTTCCCTTTCCCTCATTTTAAGCAATGAATTCTGAACTATGAACAAACAATGAATTCATCTCCTTTATCGCTCTCCAATTTCACTTTGAGTTTTCTTTCTTTAATCGACCGGGAATTCCTTCTGTTCGTCCACTTACAGTTTCGAATCCGTTCAAACTTGCGACGCTGTGGTCATGCATCTAGGGCTTTAAATCCACAATTTAAACATAAGATTGATTTATTTGTTGAACACTTAGGTCACGATGAATCCAAAAGGCTAAGAAAGAACAAAACATTACAGAAGCACCAAAACACATAATGGTATCTTGACATAGTAATTGAAACGAATAGAAGACTTGCCTTCCCAATCTTGGAATTTGCGGAGACGAAGCCGCAGGAATCTTCTTCTTTAGTTCGGGAATTGCGAGAGGCCTCTGGAGCAGCACGCTGATTCTCTGACGGGGAGACACAACCGAGGTCCAAACAGCCAAGATCCATGGCGAATCCTTTCGTAAAATTAGAGAGAGATAGAGAAGAAAATATGGAAGTGAGGAATCAATCAATCAAAAAAAGGAAATCGAACAGAATGCATGCACCCTGCGAAAATATGAATAGCCGATATGGAAGTGTTTCTTGAGAGCACAGCATAAGGCGATCTTTCCCTTTACAAATAAAAACTAGCCGTTACGGTACTTGCCCCTCGCCTTCTAACGGTCCTTTTAAATTAATTTTGCTCTATTAGTTTTTTTTTTAGTGCTTTTTTTTTTTTTTTTGCCATTTTTTCCCGACTCGCAAGAAGCACTTTGTTCTTTCCATACTTATTATTGACTTCTTGGGAAAATATATTCTAAATGATAGAGACAAAACGTTATATTTTGGCCCCAAAAAAAATGTTCAAATCCAAACGGAGCGTTACATTTTGGCTAGAAAAAACAAAGAAAACGTTACATCTGTTCCTAATTTCTAGTATTCATTAAAGAAAAAATAACATAAAAAGGAGTTGAAAATTATAATACTCCAATTCAGAAACTTAAGAGGCCAAAATCTTAAGAAAGGAAGTGACGTTTGATATGGTATTTGGCAAATATAGTTAATTGAAGTATTTTGCAAATATAATTAAGTGACAAAAATGTTCTGGTATCAAAAAGTTTATTAATAAGTTGTAAACTAGTAATGACAAATGTTAAATAATAAATGACAATAAATGTATTGATAATGATAAGTTATTTATTAATAAGTTGTGAATTGATAATAAAAGTGCTAAACAACCAATAACAAGAAATATACTGACAATTTCTATTATAAAAAAATATACTGGCAATGATAAGTTTGATAACTTTTTTTGGAGAAAAAAATTGATACAAAGACATTTTGGTTATTTAACTATATTTACAAAATACCAGATCAAGCACCACTTCCTCCTCTAAAATTTTGACCTCTTAGATGCTTAAATTGAAATACAATTTTTAACTTCTTTTTCATATCAGTTTTCCTTTAAATGCTAGAGAAAATAAGTTTTTCAAAAACACGCTCGAGAAAAAATATGAGCTAATGCAGTAATTACTTAGACCATAAAAGATATGACTTGTCCTTATTGATTAAGAAGAAATTGAATAGCACTTTATCATGCAAATTATTAATTCCCCATTTTCTGATTTCTACTACTCCAATTTGGTTGCATAGTTTTTATATCTTATAAAAGGTTAAGGTATAAATTTGTACTAAAAGTTTTCACTTATAAGCCTTGAACAGTAACAAGTTTTTTGAGGTATACATTTGTCCTAAAAATTTTAAATCATAACAATATTACCTCAAAATTTGAAAGGTGAAAAATATTTTGAAAAAATAAAAACTCATGGGTAGATATTAAATCATCAAAATCAATGTGGCCTCAATATCGGATTAGAACTTTGATTTGTACCTTACTACTATTATGTATTGCAACAAATATGATTTAGATTAATATGAAAAAGTTCAATAAAGTTTTACATATATATGAAATGAAAGGAAAACTTTAGATTTGTTATTTCCAACGAGTTCTGGAACATAATATTCTCATAATTTCAACTTTAAAATCGGCTTTCTCATTCTAAATATAGTCCTCTTAAGAAGCTATTTAGCTTAATGTGTAAAGTTTTACGAGGTGTTTCTCTCCCTCTCTCTCTCTCTCTCGCTCCCTCTCCTCTCCCCCTCCTCCCTCCCTCCTCCCTCCCTCCCTCTCTCTCTCTCGCGTGTGGTTAGTTTTCTTGTTTCCAAGTCTCAACCCTGCTATATACCCGCAAAAATAGAGAGAGAGTAGGAAAGCATGGAACATATATAAACTAAAATTGTCTAATTTAAGCAAGTCTTTTTTGGAAGAACAAAGAGAATCTTACAATTCAACATGACTCAAGGAACTAATGAAACTAAAATATTCTCTAACTATAAATCACAGACGCTCCAAAAACAATGCCTCTTGGAGCCTATATATCTCAACCTAAAATTACGATTTGCACCTTCCATGTATATCATGGAAGGTGAATGGACTGCCTTCATCTATATACACAAGAAAAAGCTTAACTGGAAAGATAATTACAGGAACTTAAAGTTCAAATCACTTTCAGATACTGTTGAACTATATGCAACCTACACGTATTGCTGTGAAGATACAGAATCGCCTGAGATCTTTCATTCTCAGTGATGGAAACTTGACAACCTCCATGAGGAAGTTATCAAATCTGTAGTGGGGAGACAAAAATCCTATGTATTTCTTGAACTGCTGCCATGAAACTGAGCAGACCTCAGATCAGGCTCATCCTGCAGGGTATATCCAAAAGTGGTTGGTGGACGAAACTCCAATGGCCCCTACATAAACAGAGCTAGGAGAATTCAAAATTTTATCATGTTGAAGTTACTCAAATGAATAAATTTCCAAGTATTTTCCCCAAGAATGAAAATTTCAAAGTACTCTACCAGCCCATGAATGCTTTGCTGTGTCCCGAAAAACCCATCGTGGCCTGGGGTCATAGAATTCAATTGACCCTACAAGGATATACAAATCTGATTTAAAATGCCATGTAATCACATTACTTTAATTCATACGTATAAACCATAATTGTAATTGCGACTTAGATGACTTACAAGGCCTTGCATACTCTGTTGATTGACATAGTAACCATCATGAGGAGGCTCCATTAAGTTCAACTGTACCTACCAAAAAATCCAAGATAATTGGTTAAGCAGTTCATTATTATTTCTAAAAGTAGAAAACGTATGTAGAGGACGAAAATTAGTAAATACCAGTCCTTGGACATTTTGCTGGGCACCATAATATCCATTAAGGGTCATTCCATCCGAGCTAAGGTTATCCTAAGAGAATGAAAGTTACATAGTCAGGAGAATGTGGAATTAAATGCAATAGATCTTTTTTCCATTTTTAAAATAATGGGATCATGGGGAAGATATACATAATCTTGCTGCAATTCTTAATAAATTGAATGTTGTCTATTAAGTCCAGAAAGCCATATATGACCATAATTGAAACAAAAGTAACACAGACCATTTGCTGCAGGCTGTCTGGTGCCTCGACAAGTATCATGTCTGTATCTACTTGTACCTGTATAAGGGTTCTCAAATCAATTTTCCCTTTATTACATGCTAAAAAGCTAAAGCAACAAAAATAAAACGTAAAAGGTCTACTGGTAAGGTTGGAACTGACCTTTCTTCTCTTAGCTGGTGTCCTCTTTTTAGTTGTTTTTGTCACAATGTTAACCTGATTTTCTTCTGCTTCACGCAGGGCAAGAGAACTGTTGCTGGTTTCTGCATTATTGTTGTTAGAATTATTTACATGCACACAATTTTTCAGGGCATCAACAAGTGCACGGAAAACAACATCATAACTCTCTTCAGATAAGGATCCTTCTTCACTCAATTCAATAGCTTTTTTACACAAGTCATTATAACGTTGCACCCTAGTTTGGATCCTTTCAGTTCCATCTACCATTGATACCCTACTTTTTGCATCTTTGGTCCACCTTTTTAAAATGTAGTGAGATGGAATACTTGAACAGCCACAAAGCTGGAGAACATTCAACGCATGCCTGCAAAGGAAACCTTTATATTCAAATAATCGACAGAAGCAAGAAACTTCTGAGTTCATCTCGTTCCAAGTGACCAAAAACTCTTCCTCCTTCTCACAATCTTGAACTACAAATTTTGCAATACTTCCATCTCCACCGTCTCTCCTGGGATGACAACCAACAACACCCAAGACTTCAACTTGGAATTTCTTGAAGATCGCATGTGTATAAACAGTTGACATTTGTTTTTCCCAAGGAGAAGGAGACTTGAGTGCTGGCTGTTTGTGCAATGTATCAAAATCTGCAATAGCTTCCTCTTCATACCTATTCTGAAGAATTGTCCCATACTGTTTCACAAACTCTTTAACAGTAATTTTCTTATGAATGTATTTGTCAAAGAAAGAGTTCATACTTTCAGAGCGTTGAGCAGTAGACATTCCAGCTAAAAAGGTATCCCCCATATAAGTAGGCACCCACTTTTTCCGGTCTTCATACAATGACTGAAACCATACGTCATCCTGGAGTTCAAATCTAGTGACCATTTTCCACCACCTCATGTCAAACTCTTCATCTGTCCAAGACTTAAATATGCATTTGTTGAACTTCGGCAAGAAATTCTTATACCTTTTTATCACCATAGAAAGATTTTCAGGTATCCTATCAAGTACGTGCCAAAGAGAAAAGCAATGGCGTGCATTTGGGAAGACTTCTTCAGCTGATGCCTTCAAGGCTTTGTCTTGATCTGTGATTATGACTTTAGGAGCTTGCCCACCCATTGCTCTAGTCCATGTCTTCATCAACCAAACAAATGTTGGTTTGGTCTCATCAGCAACCAATGCACATCCAAGCAATATGGGCTGAAAGTGATGGTTCACTCCAACAAAAGGAGCAAATGGAAACTTATCATTGCTTTTGATGTAAGAAGTATCAAACGAAACTACATCATTAAAACTGACATAATCACTCCTACTTTTTGCATCAACCCAAAACAAATTTCTCAAGCGTTGTTCTTCATTCAAATCAATAGCATAAAAGAAGTTAGGATTCTCCTTTTGAATGTGCTTAAAATACTCAAGAATAACACGAGCATCTCCCTCGTCCAAAGCCAGATGTTGGCCTCTTTCAAACTGATAATTTACATCACTGAGATGAGACCCAAAGTTATGGCAGCCACTAGATTGCTTAGACATTTCAACGTACATCTTTCTGGTACGTTCACTAACAGCATGCAATATATCAATGTTATTCTTTTCAGCTAACTTCACATTTCTATGAATCCGAAAATGATATGCCAAAGCTGGTAGAAGTTCATGATTATGCTCCTTTATGAATTCATGAATTATCCACTTTCCATCTGCCCTTCTCTTCACATGCATGCAGGCTTTGCAATCTGTCTTCTTTACACTTGGCCTTCGACTGCTCCCACTATCTGACTCGGGAGTAAATCCATATCTAGAGCATGCGAATTTGGCATCAATAAATTCTTTGGTTTTCTTTGAACGCCTGCTGTTTTTTATTGAAGTGGTGAATCCCATAGATTTGGCATATTCTTGATAAAATGAATAAGCTGCTTCATGAGAATCAAATTCAATGCCCTTGTGTGGCTCAAAATCTCTGTCCCCTTCATACAACAGAACATCCTTTTAGGGTTAACAACAAGATCACCACCTGTGTGATGCACTTCATGCAAAGCATCAACCATATTTTTACTCATTGCATCAGCAGACACACTGCTCTGGCCTGTATTAATATTTCAAACAAATAACATTCTTATCAGTACAATGATGAGATCTAGTCA
>NW_021634668.1:0-30230 GCF_004799145.2 Neltuma alba
AAAATTTTCCCTTAATTCCTCGAGTTACTGTTGACTGTGCATTTTTCCAGATTACAAGTCTAACTTCAAAAAATCGTAACTAATTCTAAAAAAAATTGTATAGAGGTGCTCCAAAATTTCTACTCAAAGCTCTTTCAATGCTCTTCAAGGAAAAAATATCAACCTAGACTTATCTCTTGCCAATTCACACAGTTTAATCCATAAATATTACTGTTTATTTGGTAAATTCTGAAACTTTCAAATTTCTTATCTCAACTTTGGAAATTAGTATCTCTTAGCATACACATCCAAATAAGGTAAACTACTATGTAACTAAAGCTTAAGATATGCACAATAAGCTTGCCAAATTTTGTGGATTAACTCATTCATTCAATAGGCCAAACTGGAGTTCAAAACTAACTGCTTTAGGATCTATGATTTTATCTTTATCTTTTCTTGCTTTAATTCTTTTTATTATTTTGGCATGCATAACTTGAGCTTACTCTTTCTCATTCAGTCTCATACATTTCCATTCATGCCATAAACATTCTAATCAATTACATTCCATCATTGGCATCCATGAACATAATTTACATAATAGGAGAATTATACATTCACTAGTACAAAATGCCATTTTAACTACTATTTTGTGTCAGTTATATAAAGAATAGAAGCTGTATGTTATTTAGATGTTTTTCACTTTTGGTCTCTTTAGAACAGATGCCATAAGTTTACTTATGGCTTTGCTCTGCAGAACATAACTAATTTTAAATTATCTTTCATTTCAAACAATAGTATTATTACGCTTTCTCCTTCATAAGATAGAGACAATATTACTTTGCTTTTATTTTATTTAATTATGCCACTAAAAACTTTTTGTTCTTTTAAATTCAAATAATTTAATTTTAATTAGTGTTTTAATTTTTTTTCTTTTCACAAAGTGAAAATTTTAATAAGAAATTTTCTCTTAATTGATTTTATAACTTATACAGTTAAAAGCTTTTTTTTTTGGGGAAAAATTACATAAAAAAGTATTATTTCTAGTTTTTTAGGCCATGATGTCTGGTCCATAATGAAACCGCACCATAACCTTTCTTCATCTATGGCATCAGGGCCAAGTTGGGCCTGTCATCGTAGGTTTATAATTTTTTTTTAATGATTTGGACCTGACATCATAAGTCTATCATTATGGAAAAAAAATTGCCCTTCCCTCTAAAAAGTTTTATCTCGCGCCCTCCTCCTTCTGTCTCATAGCCACCCATTCCTCTGGTTCTGTCTTTATGGGTGGTCTTCGTTAGATCTTGTTCAAGTCCTCTTTAGTGCATCATGGGTTTCACCAGAATCTTCTTCAGTATGCTGTGGCTCTCGAGCTGGTTGGAGATCACTCTGCTCCTGTTTTCTTCCTCTACTTCTTCAGTGCTTTGTGGTCTCCACTAGGTCTAACCTTCTTCTAGTCATTAGTTAGGAAGAAGGCTTTTAAGAATTCCAAGGTATTGGACGACTTGCACAATGGTGGAGGAAAAAGTGCAAAATTCTAGTGCGCAATGGTGTGGAGGTATTCAGATTTTTGATCCTTCTTTGCCTTCATCATGCATTTAGGTTTGTTCTTTTCCTCCTTGGCCTTTTCTATCCTTTGAAGTCAGACCTCTGATGGTTTAAGGAATTAGAAATTTGATTTTGTTAAAGAATTAGAATGACCCGTATTTGGTTTGTGGAATAAATTTTAATTAATTTTGTTTTTATCTTGTATCTACTTGTAAAATGTAGGAAAAGATCTATGATAGTCTGAATCGATTGATATATGTGGGTATCAAAGAAATCTAGTAAAATCTACTTAAAGGTAAGAATGAACTTCGCATAGTTATGAGGATCAAGGATAATATTTCACTGGGAACTGATTTCTAAGCTAAATTTAAAGGAAATTTATTTAAGGTGATTATTTCATGTTTGTAAAAATCATTAGGTTGATCATATTAATGAATGTGAGCACCTATTAATAATCAAGTTGTTGGGGTTTCAGCTCTGCTTGAAGCTGTAAGAAAGACTAATTTTAAGGGTAGTTTCAATGAAATAGCGACATGATTTGTAGCAAAAAGGTGTATTTTACATCTACATCTTCTTTCATTTTATTAAACGGAGTTATTGCAATGAATATATATGTATATAACTATTGTTGCTGTAGGAATGGATGACTATGAGATATACAAATAATTTTACTTGTGTGTGGCGTGAGGAGTGAACTTTAGAAGTCAACTAATAAGCTTGTAAAAGAAGGGCTCAATGCTTCTATTTTAATTTAATTTTTTATTGAAATTGAATCATCTTTGAATGAGCCTGCAAAAGAATGAATTTGGGCCCAAATAATTGATAGATGTGTTGATTTTTATTCTGTAAATTTGCCAAGGATGCCTTTGCATCTTTAAGCTTAAAAGATGCGAAAGTAACCTCAAAACTTTATCTTTCCAATATTAAACATTAGTCTCACTCATTAACATCAATAATTCTCCACTTTCTTCTCCTTCCTTCTCATGTCATCATTGCCCATCATTGATTGACCTAAATCATTGGTTAGGGAGGGGTGAGATTCAAGGGAATCTCAGTAGCAAATAATACCATAGTCATCATGCTAGATTGATGCTAATGCATTATATGCAACTTGCTTATTCTGCAGTTAATTAATAACATATTAGCATGCTTTGTCACATCCAGTATTATGGTAATTGGGAATAAGAAATATTTCTAAATAATTAAGGGCCAAAAATGATAAAGAGAATTAGAAGAATTTTGGTGGAAAATAATTATTATGATTTTCCAAGACAATTATGGAAATTTGACTAATTAAGGAAAATTGGTCAAATATAATTATGGAATAATATTTTTAAGCCTTAGAAAATTAAGGAAAAATAAGGATAATATCCTTTGAGAATTATATGAGATTATAAAATTGGTTTTATAACCAAATTACCCTTAGAGAAATTACAAAAAAAATTTAAGGGTGATTTAAGCCAATTTAAGGGATTTTATTTGGAAAATTCCAAATAAATATTTTTAAGGGAATAAAATCCTAAGAAAATTCCTATGATATCCCAAGGAATTATAAGAGATTATGAAATTAAATGAAGGCCCTCAAGTATCCAAGATTTTTCCCAATACCTTTGGAAAGTGGAAAAACCCTAAAGAAAAGGAAATTAGTTTTCCTTTTTATTTAATTATTGGGAAATTAATTTTGAGACAAAGAGGGCAATTTCGGAAGATAAAAATAAGGAGAATAAATTAGGGATCTGACAGAAAATAATTACAGAGGCCAAAATACTGTAATTATAGAAACGAAGTTAAACCCGGAGTCGAAGTGCACCGGTAAAGCAAAACTAGAGTCTTGCAATTCAAATGGTCCATAATTAGCCATGTGTCAAGCCCCTAATGGAGAGCATTTGAACTTGCCAAGTGTCATTCCTCAAATGGAGAGGATTTTGACTTTTGGTAATTAATTTCATTTAGATTTAGTTAATTATGAAAGAGAAAGTAAGATTAAAGGGGGTAATGACACTTGGAATTTCATTTATGATGGTGGTTGGGATATTTTGGCTCATTAAACAAGCTCATCTCCCCTAATATTCAAATGTTATTTCGTGCAAGAGGGAACCAAGAGAGAAAAGAGGGAGTTCAAAGGGAAATCAAGGGAAAAGCTACCAACTTAATCATACAACCAAGGATTCAAGGTTAGTTCTTGGTTCTAAATGGATCCTTGCCTTGTTTTCTTTCTTTGTATGGTTGAAAATTTCTATTTCCTCTCTTCTCTAGATGCTGGACAAAATGCTTCTTATGTGGGGAAAGAAGTTTTGTTGATCATACTTACTAGAACACTTCAAAACATGTTAGATCCTAGTAGTTGCAAGTGGTTGTGAGTTGATTTTTGAAGTGTTTTCTTGGTTGTGTACCATATGGACCATTTCGGCCATGGTAGTAAATAGACCTTAGGATGTGTTTTTCAATGTTTTAATGCTTCCATGGTGCTCAAAGTGAAAAATGGTGTAGGGTAAACCAAAAGGAACAAGTGTTGAAAGCATTAAAACCAAAGTTGTAATTTTGGGTTAAAAAACCCTGTTGGTTCGGTCAAGAGAAACTGAAAGGAGGAGTTTTATTTTCTTAAATCTAAGCATATATTTGGAATCTACATGAAAAACCATGTAGGAATAAGTCAAGAAGCAATTTTTAAGGCTAAAAGGAAACAAGTTCAAAAATAAAGAACAAAGGTGGAAGCTTTAAGGAGCAAGAGTCATATTAAGTTGTGTTCTTGCTTTTACTTGGTTTGGTTAATGACTTTTGCTGCCTTTTTTTGATGGATTGCCACGCTAGGGTTTGATATTTGTGAAGAAGAAGGAGAGAAACAAAGAGAACTCAAGCTTTTGGAGCAAGGTAGCAAGTTGAACCTAACTACTAACATTGACTTGGCATTATTGATTATTGCATGATTAATTGCTATTATGTGGATGAACTTTCTTGATTGTGATGTGGCTGCTCTTTACACTTTCTTGCTTTAGCCTTTGCATGATTGAGTTTTCCAAATGATAAGCATGCTAGTTCACCAATAGTAGTTAATATAATTATGCATGTTGATGATATAGTTGGTTAATTTGCTATTGGGATTTCAATGAAATCTCATTCCCCAAATACAATCTAACATTTTAGAACCTGAAACATCCAAGGGCAAGCTACAGATTGAGGGTTAAAAGTATGGTATCATACCATAAAAATTCGTGGACATTTGGGTTATGTAATATTATGCTGGGCAGTGCTGTAAATTCACTGATACCATCACCTTTACGGGACATTTTGATTAAGTTCCCAAACACTTTTAATTACAAAATTTGGTATGTTTCTAGATCATGTTCTGAGCTTCATTTTGATAGCTAACATGTTAAAAATGGCCAACTACACGATTTTTAATGATTTTTCAAAGTTAAGGTTCAGAATCTGAAAAAAGGGTTTTTGCCTAATAGACAGAGGTGACTTCCACAAAAACCTGACACTTTTTCCAATGGAATTGGTTCACAAGACTATTTTTTCCTAAAATAGCATTCAAAGATATTTTTATATAATTTGAACCACTCCATTTCGATTTTTCTAGATTAAGTGATGAATTTTTGAAGTTGAGCCAGAAAACTGGATTTTTACCCGATGAACAGTAAAAATCCAAAATTTAGCGTTTTTGAGATAAAATTGAGCCGAAGACCATCCAATGTGGTCTAAAATAGTTGCAATTGAACCCTAAGACGATACGATAGTAAGGTGTAACATGCTTCATGCTACCTACTTAAAGCATGGCCATGGAGACATAATCTACTCATCATAAATAGCAATTACAGCAACTAAAACATGTCACAACAACATTCAAAAATCATGTACATATCAATACACAAGCATACAACATCAAGCAATGATAATAGGTAAGTTCACTACACTGTACCATAAGCTTTCTTCTTGCTTTTCCTTTGACTCCATTGACTTTCCAACCATGAGAGCTTTCGGTCAATATCATCAAATATCCTCTTGGATGTTCTAAGGTCCTAAACATAGCCATATTGATCATACAATCCATTAGGACTAAGAGATTATATAAAGTTTAAAACTAGCTCTCTTGAACTTAACCTTTTCTCTGAATTTTAGGATTAATGTTCTAGCTTTGTAACAATTGTTCTCTTAGGCCAATCCTACATGATTTTGTCCAAGAAATCCAAATATGAGCTTGGATTCATGAAAATCCAACTCTTTCCCTTCCAAACTGTTTTGACCAAAAGGTAGGATTAAAAATCCTAACTTTTTAACTTTGATTCCAATGCTTCCAAAGCTTGTACTTTATATTTACCCTACACAATTTTTCATTTTAAATCTATTGGAAGCCTTAGAATCATCAAAATCACATCCTAAGGTGCATAACCAGATCTGGCCAAATAGTCTTATTTTCATTTCTCAAACCGAGAGATCTATGAATCGGGATCCTAATGTATATAGATACAAATGGTCCAATGGGAGCAAGAATTTCCAAGAACATTTGGAACATTTCATTTTTTTAGTAGAATAGCCGTTTTCAAGTAGTGTTCGATCGATTATGTATTAATCAATATTTGATTGATTGGTCTGAGGTTATCAACAAAAAAGATTTCTCTAAGTCACTTTGTTTCTTTTTGTCCAAGTTACTTCTTTTTTTGTCCAAGTTTCTTCTCTTTTTGTCTAACTCACTTCCTTTTTTCTTTGTGAGTTTCGGGAGTATCCCCATTCATAGGTCTGATATCCATATCTACACTTGGATTCCATATCATGCAATCTTTCAAATTTCAACATAATACCATTTGAATCAAGCTATAATCAATGACTTTAGACTAGGTTTAACATCAAAATCATCTTCTCTCATCCATACAAATTTTGGCCAGTACCTCCCCTTAGGGGAATCAACCATTTTCAACAACAAAACTTAAGAAACCAAAGCAATATACAAGGTAGAACATAAAACTAACCTTATATATATATATTCAAGCTTGTGTACCATTATAGTTGGTTTCTCCTTCATTAAATTTCAAGAAAATATTTTCAAAGAGCTCCCCCTAGGATGGCCCAAAATGTGCTCTTGTGAGAGGGGGAGATGGCTATTTATAAGCCAAGTCTTTATTCTTTGCCATCTAAGTTCACCTAAATTACAAAGCTTAGGTATCACAATTGTAACCTCCCAACTTTTAGGCCTAGAAGTACCAGAAATAGCCTGAATTGGATAGGCTACTAGACCCCTTTTGAGCAGAAGTTTCAAAGATGAGAAATGAAGTCAAAGCAGTTTTAGGAACTAAACTGCAAAGTAAAAGTTTTCAGGGACTCAAGTATAATCAAGTTAGAGGTTCTAGTAAAGTCTCGAAGGCCCAGAGAGAGAAAAGAGGCTAGATATAGGCCAAAGGTTAAGCTAAAAACCTCAAAGAGAGGATTATATGAAGCTAAGTCCAAGCAGGGACTAAACCGTAAATTCAGAAAGTTAGGATCAATAGGGGTAAAAAAATGGAAGAGTATACAAAGAATTCGAAGAAAATCCCAAAAAATGGGAAATAATATTCTAAGGCTCTTCTGTGAAGAGAAAAGATGAAAATACCCTTGAAGTAGCTTAAATGGAATTTATAAGATTATGGCCGGTAAAAAGTATACCGTTTAAGGTAATTATTTGAAATAGCAAGAGACCTCAAAAATGTACACAAAAATGAGTTTAAATGGTTGAAAGGTTGTACTAATTTATAAAATTAGTCCCGCAACCAAAAGGCCAGTGGAATGGCTTTAATAAATTAAAGAGCCGATTATCCTGATAAAAGGGTATTTTAGTAAATGAATTTTTATGCAAGGCTTAAAGGAAGTGTTATGGCCTAAGAAAATTCATAGATACTCTCTAGAATTAAAGAAAATTTATGGAATAGACAGAAAAATTTTCTGAGCTCTGGAAGGCCATAAAGAAAGCCGGAGAAACGTGGGCTAAGTAATTTTGGAGGAAACTTAAGGAACAAGTTTGATCCAATGGCTAGGATCTAATCTCCCTTCTCCTCCACCATATTTGTGACACTTAGCATCTTCTATAAGGATGAGGTAAGGATGATGCAAGAAGATGATGCAATGATGATGTAAAAGTCAACTTAAAATTCCAAAATTGCCCTTACCCTTTCCATTAACTATTAAGGGCATTTTAGTCCATTCAAGCCAAATTTTTGGCTATAAATATAGCCTCTCCCCCTTCATATTTTCAGCAACTCTGTGAAAATTTAGAGAGAGAAACGTAGGGGTGAAGGCCAAGAAGAAGGAACAAGATTCAAGCTTCAAGATCAAGGTATGTGATGGTTGTAGCATCTAATTTGATACCTATTTTGAATATGTTACTCTTTGTATCTAATTCTGAAATTTGGCGTGATTAAAGTAAACTCTATAAGCTTTAAATCTATGGGTAGAACACTTCATTTGGATATGTGTACGATTTATGGTGATTTTTCAAATTTAGGGTTTGAAATCTGGAAACAGTGTTTAACCTTTGAAAGAATGTCAAATTCCGTACAATTTCGATAGTGTTCAACATAGAATTGGTTCCTAAAAATATTTTTCCTTTAAATAGAACTTAAGAAATTTCAGTGAGACTTGAAACCACTTAGGTTTGATTTTTCTAGAATTAATTATGAATTTTCAAAGCTGAACAAAAATTCTGGAATTTCTGCGTGAACAGTACCAGCGAAGCAAAATTTTCAGATTTGATCTTCTTGAATCTAAGGCCATCTAAAGTTTGGTCCTAATTGACAAGAAATGGATCTTAAGGATGGAAAATGATTATATTTATGTTAGAAAAGCTAGAAAACTAAGAGAAAGGGTTGAGGTTCAAGAAAGCTAGTCTTGAACTTTATGTAATCTAGTAGTCCTAATAGATTGTATGATCAATGTGACTATGTTTAGGACCTTAGAACATCCAAGAGAACATTTGGTGATGTTGACCGAATGCCCATATGGTTGGAAAGTCAAGGGAGTCAAAGGAAAAGTAAGAGGAAAGCTTGAGGTGCAAGGTAGTGAACTTACCTATTGTCATTGCTTGATGTTGTATACTTGTGTGTTGCTATGTACATGTTATTTGAATGTTATTGTGACATATTTTAGCTGCTATAATTGCTATTCATGATGAGTAGATTATGTCTCCATGGCCATGCATCAAGAAGTTAGCTTTAAGCATGTTAATATGTCACTAAATAACAAGAGAATAAACAAGTTGCGTGTAGTGCATTAGCATCCATCTAGCATGATTAATATGGTATTGTTTGTTACTGAGATTCCCCCGAATCTCACCCCTCCCTAACCAACCATTTAGTTCAATCATCAATGGGCAATAATGGCACAAGAAGCAAGGAGAAGAAAGTGGAGAATTGTTCATGTTAATGAATGATATTATTATTCATTATGTAATTCTCTTATTATGTAATTTATGTTATGGATGCCAAGGATGCCATGTATTTAATTATAATTCTTATGTCATGTATAGAAATGTATGAGAATGAATGGGAAAGAGTAAGCCCATGTTATGTATGCCAAAGAAATAAAAAGAATTAAAGTAAAAAGATGTTAAGGGATAAAACATAGGTCCTAGAGCAGTGAGGTTGTAGCTCCAGTTTGACTTAAAAACGAATGAGCTAAGCCATGATATTTGGCAAACTGTTAGTACACATCCCAAGCTTTAAAATGAGAGGTAGATCACCTCAATTGGATGTGTACACAAGGAGATAAGAATTTCCAAAGTTGAGGGATAGAATCTGGACATTCCAGATTTTTTTTGAAATAAACAGTAATACTTATTGATTAAACTATATGAATTGGGCAAAGACAAGTCCAATTAGATATTTTTCCCTTAAAGAGCATCAAAATAGCTTTCTGTAGAATTTTAGAACACCCCAATATAATTTTTATGGAATTAGTTATGAATTTTTGAAGTTGGACTTATAATCTGGAAGTTAAATAGTGAATAGTAACCCGAATAATTATGTTGAAATTTTAAATCCACAGGCTTGTGTCATGATCTGCTTAAACCATAATGTTTACGAATGTGTGCTTTGAGGGGTTAAAGGCAGGACGTTTCAACAATCTTATGAGATCTTGACTAATTTCCATCCTTAAATCTAAATGAAATTGATTTTTCAAAGCCAAAATCCTCTCCATACATAGCTTGAGAAGTGGCATCTTAATCCTCTCTATTCCTAGCCTGACAAGTGGCACATTTCTAGCAAAGTAAAAGACAAGAAGGCACATTTTACTTTATTTACTTGGCTCCTATTTGTCGGGGTTTCTTCATGGCTTTCTAGAGTTGTAAAAATTATTCTATCTACTCCAAAAAAAAATTTTTACCTTTAGAGGAAATCTGTGAATTTTCTAAAGCCATGACTCATCCTATAGGCCCCAACTTAAAAATCCTTCTTTAAAATGCCCTTTTATCGGCATAATCGATTTTATATTTTATTAAATCCATTCCACTAGCCTTCTGAGAGTGGGAATAATTTTACAAAATAGTATAACCTTTTAACTATTTAACTCATTTTTTTGTACATTTTTTAGGTCTCTTGCTATCTCAAATAATTACCTCAAACGGTGTACTTTTTACCAGTCATAATCTTATAACTTCCATTTAAGTTGCCTCAGGGGTATTTTTGTCATTTCTCTTCATAAAAGAGTCTTAGAATATTATTTCCTATTTTTTGGGATTTTCTTCAAATTTTCTGTGTACTTTTCATTTCTACCCTTATTGGCCGTAACTTTCTGAAATTACGCTTTAGTCCTTACTTGGACTTAACCTCATAAAACATCTCTTTAAGGCTTCTAACTTAATCTTTGGCCTGTATCTAGTTGCCTTTTTCTTTCTGGGCCCTTGAGACTCTCTTGGAATTTCAATGTTACTTACACCCCAATAACTTTCTTACTTTACAGTTTAGTCTCTGAAACGACTTTAACTTCCTTTCTCATTTTTTGGTACTTTTGCTCTAAGAAGCTTAGTAGCCTACCTATTTTAGGCTACTCCCAGGGCTCCTAGGCTAAAAAAATTGGAATGTGACAAACATAAAGGAATCAAGATCTAGCCTCTCATGACTGAAATCACAGCTCCACCAAGCTCAGTAACTTCAATAGCCGTGGCAGCAGTGATCTAAGGGAGAATGGAAGAGAATAATCTATAAAAAAAAAAGAGAAGAATTAGAGCAAAAATGATTAATTGATGATGAAAAATAATAGAGAAGTGAAAAGAGATGAAATAAGAAAGTTCTAGGTAGAGAAAATGAGCTAAGATCAAGAATTTTTAAGATTCTGGTTTCTAGCACGCGTTCTGGAATTTAAAGGCAAAATTTTGATCTTCCATTGCTGTACTTCATCAAGTTGACCGTAGCGCTCACCCAAAACAACACTGTTTAGATAAATGAATGTGTTCTCTATCAAGCATATCCGCCGCAGCAAAGGAAAGAGTACACAATGGCAGTTGAGATAGAATCAACCTTCCTTAATTTCCTCAACCTTTGATCGCCTACAATATTCAAATTTAATTCATAGTCATCTAATCCAAAGTATGTAGGATACATAAGTGCCAATGAATGAATAAAACTCAAGAATTATCATAAAAGAACACATAATTGAATCCGATACTCTTGATGCACAAAACCCTCTAACCTAACCCAAATTAGACAATTAAAAGCTATAAAAGCATAAGTTTGGACTAGAAAATATAGGTCAAATATGAGACTTGTCAATGTGTTATTTGATTTATATTGCTATGACGTGATTAAGCAAATTATGTGATTATGTATGGAATTTTATGATGAATATGCCTTGGTAATATGTTATGAGGGATGGTATAATATGTTGCTTGATTACTCTCTTTCCATGGCAAATGATATACACATAAAATGTTGCATAATTATGTTGATTTCATGATTACATGTTACATTTTTACATAGTATGATTAGCATGATAATTATGATTCATTGCTACTACGATTTCTATGAAATTTTATTCCTTTATGTTCAAATATTCACCAATTAGGGGTTAGACCCAGTAAGGATAAAGGAAAGGAGATCAACTTGGGAGATAATTAAGTTTATTGCCTCTTGGAGTTATGTTTTGTAATTATTATAAATTGTTATGAATTATGTGGGATTAATGTATTAATGGCCAAAGTTGATATGTATGTGACTATATCATCAAGAAATCATGTTTTTGCATGGGTTATATGATTGGAATGGTTATATAGAATGAAAAGAAAAGCATAACCAAGAATGGCATAACAAGGAGATAAAAGTTGACTTTTTAAGGGTAAAGTTTGACCATATGAAATTCTATGCAAACAGATGAGAATGTGACTAAAATTTGGCAGGCTAATTGACCATATTTTTAGCTTTAAAACAAGTCATATTTGATCAAATTTTAAATTTTACATAAAAAGTTATGTCTATCCAAAGTTAGGCATAAATTCTAAAAAATTGAAAAAAAAAACCATATGAACAGTAAAAATTTGCGTGAGTTCTGGGACTAATTGGTGAGTTATGAATACCATTGAGTATTTTTTTCCCCTCTAACGATCATATCAAGAGATTTAAGTGGAACTTAGAACCACCTCATTTCAATTTTTCTAGAATTATTTATGATTTTCCAAAATTTAGCCTTTAATTAGGGTTACATGAATAGTAACCTAAATTTAAGAAATTTTAAAGTTCAAATTTTCCCAACTTAAGGCAATAAAAAATGATTCTAAATGGTTCTATTTGAAGTAAAATGAGGTCTAAAAGTAAGGTGTGATATTATGGTTTAAGCGAAACACGAAGCAAGCCTATTGATTGAAAATTTAAAATTTGTTTCTCGGGTTTCTAATCACTGGTAAATTTCAGATCTTTGGTCTAATTTTAAAAAATCATAACTAATTATAAAAAAAGTCTTATTAATGTGATTCAAAATTCTATTTGAAGCTCTTTCAATTCTCTACAGGGAAAACAATATAAATGTTGACCTAACACTTGCCAATTCGTACACTTAATTTCGTGAAGTTTACTGTTCATTTAGTCAAAACAATATTTTCCAAATTCTCTACCCTAAATTTGAGTTATCATAACTTTTATCACACACATCAAATTTAAGTGATTTAACACTTGTTTTAAAGCTTAAGATGTAATCTAGACGTCACCAAATTTCATGGTCAGTTTCATTCATTTGCCTTACTTTTACTTTGTCACGAATTCATGGCTCATTTAGGGATAATTTACCCCCTTACTTGCATTAACAATTCATAATTAATTCTTTGCATGCATGTAATCTCTCCAATAACCTATGCATTAGTTCTATGCAGTATTATACTCAATCATATGTGCCTATTACACCATTTATCGACACATAATATCAATGGCATGCTCATATACTCATACATTAACCAAGAGAGGAAATTAATACACTATAACCATAACCTTTTCTGTTTAAATCTTCTCCTCTTTGTTGATACCACCTCTTATGTTTCTATTCTTGCACATTATTACCTATTGTAGTTGGTTAAAGAAGGGTGAGATTTAGAAGAATCTTAGTTGCAAACATTACCATTACTGCATACAAGATGGATGTAAGTGTATAATGAAACAACCTTCCTAAATAAACAGATAAACCTAATTTTTTTATAATAACTTTAAGAAATAACTTTTTATAACCAAACCATGCTAAATACAAACTCAAATTACATCACAATCATCTATACTAACTAATTATATAATATTGTTATCCATGATAGAAAAGAGTAGCATCCAATCATACATCCTATCACAGATAAAAGAACTTTTCTTAACTCATTCAAATACAAACTATATAAGAAAGGATCAATCTTATCTAATATGGTTATAAAACAACATATAATATAGCTCATAAATCAAAATATTAAAGATTAAATCTTAATTCATACTTTATAATAAATTCATGAACAAATCACATGCGAATATGTGATCCTAGGCCTCTGGCCACCTATCAGCACACATACCACAATAGTACACTCAAAGGACATAAGAAATAATAATGCATGAATCAATTAAAAACAATTTATCCTAAGGTGGCAATATAGGATACAACATAGCTCATAAATCGAGGAGACACTACAAGTTGCTAATGTAGCTTTACTCCTCCTGAGCCTTCCCTGACATCCCTCCTTTAAAGCTTTCACCTGAAAAATGTTAAACAATAGGGATGAGACAACGTCTCAGTAACTAAATCCCTACCTATCACACACACTAGCATGAGCTAGCGAGGGTCAGGTGGGATACACAGAGTTAATAATAGTCAATAGACACTTATCTAACAGTTGAACTCATAATAACCATATAGGTCAAATATATCTGCCAATCTCATGCAACTGATGATTTCAAAAGAGATAACATACTTTTCATTTATTCAGAAGATATAAACATCAATGAAGATACCATGTCATATGAAATCCATGAACCCAATTTCATCCTTATATCCTCTTTATTTCCGCCGACTGGACCCATGGGCTAAGTTCTTTCCATTTGACTGGCTGCTCTGACAAGCTCACCACTCGAGTGATATGGACTCGCCAAAGACCACAGAGCACTCGGTGGACCATGGGTCCCCCCTCGAAGAACTAGTGGGTTGTCGCAGTCCCTCGAAAAACTAGTGGGATAATAATAGTGGCCAACCATAGAGCTCCGTATGGAGGCCGATACCACGTGGTAAGTATATAAATCTCAACAACTCCAATCATCTCCTTTCCCCACCCAAACTAGATGCATAGGGTTCAAAATAACACATCTATATGCATAATCAATCGAATTCCAGAATAACACCTCATAGTCATAATCATTAATTTCTAACAACACAAACGATTTCAATCCTTTTCAAAACAGTATCCCACAAGACCGTTCATACAAAACATAATATATGTATACGAAACTTGGTTATAAAATCACTCACCAACCTCATACCAATGCATGTAACAGATAGAAATTTAGTTACCTGGTCTCCTAGCTAACAATCAAGCACAAATGAGGCCCGTACTCGAAAATGCCACAATAAGGTTTATATCTACAATTGAAATTAAAATATTATTTCTACAGTATTAAAGTAAACTACTCACAAATTTCTAACATTTAACGCTCCCTCTAATACATTCAATTGTTACTCAAAATTCTAGCTCGAAAGGCTTTTTCTAAGGTTTGGGGTAAGAACATATATATGATGATTTATATTCAATTCCTAGGCTCCTTTAACTTATGTTATCTTTAATTATTAAATTATATCATTTGAAGCACCAAATTCACAACCTAGATAGAGAACCCTCAATTTATAACTTATGTTCTATCTTCAAAGAATTTAGACGGATAACCTCAATATGAGTTAATTTATTCTTACTGTAGAAGTCTAATTATTAATCCAACCGTTGAATTTAATGTCTTACATGTCACAAGACTACTCTCTAACTTTTGGGTTAATCCAACGGTGAACAAATTTAAAAACACCAACTTACTATCTAGTATTCTATCTACCAAATCTATAAAAAAAATAAGTGAAAAACATACCAAATAACTTGTAACTCAAACATTGAATTGGCGATCCAACCGTTGAAACTAACAAGTTTGAAGTCTAAGATCAACTGACCAAATTGCAGCCCGATCCAACAGTTTACAGACCCGTAAACAGCACTTTACTGAGACTATCTCAGTTTTGTGCGAAAATTATTTGGTTCATCTTTAACTCTTCCCTACTACCACCTATATATAGGCTTGTAGAGCTTCCTCTTCCCATCATTTAGTCGATGTGGGACTTCTTAACATTGCTATTTTATCCACTTCCTATCATTTAATCAATGTGGGACTTCTTAACATCGCTATTTTATTCATTTTCTCATACATACGCACACATAAAATCAGAATTATTTTAATTACATATATGTATATTTAACCTCTACCTATTCTATAAAAATTTTTTTAAATATTGTATATATAAAAATTAGGATGTTACAATTCTTCCCTCCTAAAAGAAATTTTGTCCTCAAAATTTAGCTTCCAAATAAGTTTATCTTGCCATTCACTATCTCATATATATATATATATATATATATATATTTTATCTCTAGGATATACAATGTTGTTGTTTAACTTTCGCATTTGTATCACCACACATACATGTCATATACATATATATTTCCTAAAATTCTTGAACCACAATTTTATTACGTTACTCTTACTTACAACTTTTATTCTCATCTATTCATAATTTTCTAGTCTAACTGTTATCTTTTTATCTCTATTTTCTTTTTTTTTTTAAAAAAATCTTAAGAGCCATGCATTTTATATTACGAACTCTACTATTTTGTCAAAAATCTCAACCAATTTACTCTATCTCTTTTTTTCCCCACTTATTTATGTTAATTTCATGCAAATAAATTGTTTCACATCCACATATAGAGACAATTACCTTATACCTTAGGTGTAAGTGCCCCTTCCTACATAGTAAATATATGTATGTTTTAGCTTTTTGCACAAAACACATTAGCTTATAACAAGCAAGATTATACTGTTACATGTTATAATCAATTCATTGAAACTCTTTTTTTTTTTCCCCTCTTACTAAAAGAACAAAAATTACAATGATATTTATATAAACTCCAGCAACTATGAAATAAAAGAAGAGTAGAAATGTTACACTTATATTGTAACAGTGTTTCTAAGATTCAATGACTAATTCTTTGTTCTATTCATATTTATACTAAAATTTTCATAAAAAAAGGTCAATTTTCTTATAAAGATTCCAAACATTATTTTTATTCACTAATAGCTTTTCATAATTCATGAATTGATCTATAAACTCATATTAATATTTAATAAAACTTTTCATACATACACAATCCTAAACATCCATTAAAATCATGAATAATCCTTATCCTCTAATTCCTCAGGAAACCAATCTTAGAGTTTAATCAAAATGTTTGACTATAGTAATTTATATTACTATTTCAAAATATACTTAGAAACAATTAACACTATGCATGCCATTTTCAATACAACTTCATCTTCTTCATCTAAACAGATGCATGTTAAAAACAAGCTCACACCTATAATCATTATTTACCATTATTCCCCAATTTTTGCAATATTTTCAAATAATATTCTATAACTTCCTGAATAAAATATTCATGAACGAAGAAGGAATTTTGATTAAAAAAAATACTGAGCAAATTATAATTTAAGGAATGTCCCTTTCTTTTATTTGCACAAAAAATTCTCTAGTTCACAGTATTTTTTTTTTTACTCATCTTTGAGGATTTTCTTTTTTAATTCAAGCATTCAGTAATGATCTAATAGCAAAGCAGTCATATAAGATATGCATGAAGTTCGGTACTATATCTAACATATACACACATGTATATATTCATTGAATACTATTTAATATCATCTTATGGGTGTAAACAAGCTGAAATAGGTTCTTACTCTCTAATGTAATGCTTATCATTAAACCAATCGACTCTCTCCTATATATATGTATTTTGTTCATTATTCAACATTGAGACTGTTTCAAAATAAGCCATTATGACATGAGAGTATGGAATTACATAATGGTATGTCTTAGATTGTTGATTTTAAATTAGTTTAACAAGTAGGAACAATACACTTAAACAATTGACCAACACAATACCAAACTAATATATCATCAGCAACATACTAAGCATACACATACAGAAGGAATACACACACACACATATATTCATAAGATACATTATTTGTCAAAACACAGTTTATGAGGGCTTCCAAATAAAAATAAAATAATTTACTATAAAATTTCAAAAATCTTATATATATGTGTACATCAATATTTTCAAGCTTATAACGAGATCAGTGGCCTAATCCAATTTACTATCGTCTATTAATACCAATAGTAACACTTTCATATGGATAATACTCACAATAATTACTCAATCTTTCTCATCCAATATTTCACTTTAAATAATGCTTGGAGTACAAATATTTGTTTTCTATTATTAATTATCTAAAGTACTCATTCATTTTATTATATATATATATTGGTCACTCATTTATAACATTTCTCATGTAAGTATAGAATTTATAAGAATTTTTCATCCAAGGACCTTATTGTTATTAGGTTCGTTAACATGTAAGAATATGTTTAAATTTTTTTTTTAAAAAAACCAATTCAAAGGAAATTTCTCTTCTTCTTTTTTTTTTTTTGGTAAAAGCATGACCATTACTCTCCTTATAAGTAGATAAATCTTCTTAGTATGAAAAATAAGAAATAACATTATTTAATTTATATGTATAATACCAACCTTCACAAAAAATTTGAGAATGAATTTAATAGGAAAAATTTGTCGGTTCTAATATTTTCAAATAAAATTTCAAAAACATTTCTTAACATAAAATTTTGGAAACTCAAAAAGAGAAATAGCAATTCATTAAATACTTCATCTTACCAACATCACTTTATGTGAACTCTAAGTCAAAAACAATACATTAATACAAATGAATCCATACTTAAATATATATATATATATATCAAAAAAATCTTTCATTCATTTAAGTTTCACCACTCTATTGTACAATATATTTATTCATAATTTCATAGTGTCATAGTGTCTTTACTACTACCCATGGTCTTATACTTAATTCAAAATGTCTATCATCAACATAATTTGGTGACATATACCTTAAGTTTCACTTACTAAATCCTTTTCTTGTTTATTGGTATTCGGAATGGTTAATCTCTACTACTACTTCTTCTTCTCCATTTTTTTTAATAGATCAATTATATTAATAGGAAAAAAAATACATAATCAATACACAATTTATGACATCAAGCATCAAACACAAACATATATAATAGGGGGAAAAACACAAAAGGCAATTCTATACCATTGATTACACAACACAATTATTATTTGGATCTTACAATAACTCTCTCTTTTTTCTTTCATTTGAGTTTCTTATTACTTGTATATTTTCAATATCACTCTTTTTTTTTATTGTGATCTATAACAATTTATATAGTATTTAAATCTCTCTTAATTTCAAAAAGTCATAATAAATTTTTTTTTCTTTATAGCATTTAGGTTGAATCATAAGCTACATAACCTAGTGAGATGAGCTTAGATGTCGTCTAACATAAAGCAATGTAATTCACATCTCTTAATTAGAAGTACTCATTTAAATTTCAATATTTTTCCAAACATCTTATTTGTATGTCTTTATTGTTGAATGACTAGTATTCTATATCATTTGTAGTTCAAGGTATTAATGTAAAATGTTGTGTTCCATGCATTTGGAAGCTACTCAGTTACATTTATTATTATTGATACTATCAACACAAATACCTATTATCAAAACTTAATACATGGTAATACAATCACACAAGATTTCAACATATACTTTACAAACATTCATTAATATCATCCAATCTTATTCATCACTAACTTAAAAGTCCCCAAAACAAGTATTTTTCACACCTATTCATTAATTTCCTTATCACAAGGGCCCTATGTCTTCCTCCTATTAGTAAGAAAATATTTGATAATATATAACTCTCATAACGAATTAGTTGTTAGGAAAATAACAAGAGGTAAGCTACCATAAAAATTTATATTTGTTACTTCTCTTATGAAGAGTTTAACTATATAACAAATTTCTATAAACATATGTTTATACTCTTATCAATATTAATTTTTAATCGGGTCAATAGTTTTATATTTACATTAAAAGACACAATTCTCATACAATTTTGTTGTTAAATGTAATGTAAACTTAGTTATCAAGGTTAATACACATTGTTTTTCTTATGTATTGTTTATTTGACATCTCATTCTATTATTTTTATTCCTAACTTTGAAATTTACTCATAAAAATATAACATCATCTCCTTCATCTGGCTCAACATTATGTTGTTTTTAGTTACAAATACAAAAATAATAATAATATTTTGAACTTTTTAGTTTTGTACCCTTTCTCCCTTCCTAAGAATGCAACCCACCTTAATATAAGGAAAAAAAAAAAAAAATAATAATAATAATACAACACACAAAACTAAGAGGTTGACATGGAAGGATATGTTGAAAGCTGTATAATGCCACCATCATCTATATGCAATGCAATAAACAAACCACAGAGTTACAAGATCGTTTGCTCTGATACCAAAATGAAACAACCTTCCTAAATAAACATATAAACCTAATTTTTTTATAGTAACTTTAAAAAATAACTTTTTATAACCAAACCATGCTAAATATAAACTCAAATTATATCACAATCATCTATACTAACTAATTATATAATATTGTTATCCGTGATAGAAAAGAGCAGCACCCAATCATACATCCTATCACGGATAAAAGAACTTTTCTTAACTCATTCAAATACAAACTATATAAGAAAGGATCAATCTTATTTAATATGGTTATAAAACAACATATAATATAGCTCATAAATCAAAATATTAAAGATTAAATCTTAATTCATACTTTATAATAAATTCATAAACAAATCACATGCGAATATGTGATCCTAGGCCTCTGGCCATCTATCAGCACACATACCACAATAGTACACTCAAAGGACATAAGAAATAATAATGCATGAATCAATTAAAAACAATTTATCCTAAGGTGGCAATATACAGGATACAACATAGCTCATAAATCGAGGAAACACTACAAGTTGCTAATGTAGCTTTACTCCTCCTGAGCCTTCCCTGACATCCCTCCTTTAAAGCTTTCACCTGAAAAATGTTAAACAATAGGGATGAGACAACGTCTCAGTAACTAAATCCGTACCTATCACACACACTAGCATGGGCTAGCGAGGTGTCAGGTGGGATACACAGAGTTCATAATAGTCAATAGACACTTATCTAACAGTTGAACTCATAATAACCATATAGGTCAAATATATCTGCCAATCTCATGCAACTGATGATTTTAAAAGAGATAACATACTTTTCATTTATTCAGAAGATATAAACATCAATGAAGATACCATGTCATATGAAATCCATGAACCCAATTTCATCCTTATATCCTCTTTATTTCCGCCGACTGGACCCATGGGCTAAGTTCTTTCCATTTGACTGGCTGCTCTGACAAGCTCACCACTCGAGTGATATGGACTAGCCAAAGACCACAGAGCACTCGGTGGACCATGGGTCCCCCCTCGAAGAACTAGTGGGTTGTCGCAGTCCCTCGAAAAACTAGTGGGACAATAATAGTGGCCAACCATAGAGCTCCGTATGGAGGCCGATACCACGTGGTAAGTATATAAATCTCAACAACTCCAATCATCTCCTTTCCCCACCCAAACTAGATGCATAGGGTTCAAAATAACACATCTATATGCATAATCAATCGAATTCCAGAATAACACCTCATAGTCATAATCATTAATTTCTAACAACACAAACGATTTCAATCCTTTTCAAAACAGTATCCCACAAGACCGTTCATACAAAACATAATATATGTATACGAAACTTGGTTATAAAATCACTCACCAACCTCATACCAATGCATGTAACAGATAGAAATTTAGTTACCTGGTCTCCTAGCTAACAATCAAGCACAAATGAGGCCCGTACTCGAAAATGCCACAATAAGGTTTATATCTACAATTGAAATTAAAATATTATTTCTACAGTATTAAAGTAAACTACTCACAAATTTCTAACATTTAACGCTCCCTCTAATACATTCAATTGTTACTCAAAATTCTAGCTCGAAAGGCTTTTTCTAAGGTTTGGGGTAAGAACATATATATGATGATTTATATTCAATTCCTAGGCTCCTTTAACTTATGTTATCTTTAATTATTAAATTATATCATTTGAAGCACCAAATTCACAACCTAGATAGAGAACCCTCAATTTATAACTTATGTTCTATCTTCAAAGAATTTAGACGGATAACCTCAATATGAGTTAATTTATTCTTACTGTAGAAGTCTAATTATTAATCCAACCGTTGAATTTAATGTCTTACATGTCACAAGACTACTCTCTAACTTTTGGGTTAATCCAACGGTGAACAAATTTAAAAACACCAACTTACTATCTAGTATTCTATCTACCAAATCTATAAAAAAAATAAGTGAAAAACATACCAAATAACTTGTAACTCAAACATTGAATTGGCGATCCAACCGTTGAAACTAACAAGTTTGAAGTCTAAGATCAACTGACCAAATTGCAGCCCGATCCAACAGTTTACAGACCCGTAAACAGCACTTTACTGAGACTATCTCAGTTTTGTGCGAAAATTATTTGGTTCATCTTTAACTCTTCCCTACTACCACCTATATATAGGCTTGTAGAGCTTCCTCTTCCCATCATTTAGTCGATGTGGGACTTCTTAACATTGCTATTTTATCCACTTCCTATCATTTAATCAATGTGGGACTTCTTAACATCGCTATTTTATTCATTTTCTCATACATACGCACACATAAAATCAGAATTATTTTAATTACATATATGTATATTTAACCTCTACCTATTCTATAAAAATTTTTTAAATATTGTATATATAAAAATTAGGATGTTACAATTCTTCCCTCCTAAACGAAATTTTGTCCTCAAAATTTAGCTTCCAAATAAGTTTATCTTGCCATTCACTATCTCATATATATATATATATATATATATATTTTATCTCTAGGATATACAATGTTGTTGTTTAACTTTCGCATTTGTATCACCACACATACATGTCATATACATATATATTTCCTAAAATTCTTGAACCACAATTTCATTACGTTACTCTTACTTACAACTTTTATTCTCATCTATTCATAATTTTCTAGTCTAACTGTTATCTTTTTATCTCTATTTTCTTTTTATTTTTTAAAAAAATCTTAAGAGCCATGCATTTTATATTACGAACTCTACTATTTTGTCAAAAATCTCAACCAATTTACTCTATCTCTTTTTTTCCCCACTTATTTATGTTAATTTCATGCAAATAAATTGTTTCACATCCACATATAGAGACAATTACCTTATACCTTAGGTGTAAGTGCCCCTTCCTACATAGTAAATATATGTATGTTTTAGCTTTTTGCACAAAACACATTAGCTTATAACAAGCAAGATTATACTGTTACATGTTATAATCAATTCATTGAAACTCTTTTTTTTTTTCCCCTCTTACTAAAAGAACAAAAATTACAATGATATTTATATAAACTCCAGCAACTATGAAATAAAAGAAGAGTAGAAATGTTACACTTATATTGTAACAGTGTTTCTAAGATTCAATGACTAATTCTTTGTTCTATTCATATTTATACTAAAATTTTCATAAAAAAAGGTCAATTTTCTTATAAAGATTCCAAACATTATTTTTATTCACTAATAGCTTTTCATAATTCATGAATTGATCTATAAACTCATATTAATATTTAATAAAACTTTTCATACATACACAATCCTAAACATCCATTAAAATCATGAATAATCCTTATCCTCTAATTCCTCAGGAAACCAATCTTAGAGTTTAATCAAAATGTTTGACTATAGTAATTTATATTACTATTTCAAAATATACTTAGAAACAATTAACACTATGCATGCCATTTTCAATACAACTTCATCTTCTTCATCTAAACAGATGCATGTTAAAAACAAGCTCACACCTATAATCATTATTTACCATTATTCCCCAATTTTTGCAATATTTTCAAATAATATTCTATAACTTCCTGAATAAAATATTCATGAACGAAGAAGGAATTTTGATTAAAAAAAATACTGAGCAAATTATAATTTAAGGAATGTCCCTTTCTTTTATTTGCACAAAAAATTCTCTAGTTCACAGTATTTTTTTTTTACTCATCTTTGAGGATTTTCTTTTTTAATTCAAGCATTCAGTAATGATCTAATAGCAAAGCAGTCATATAAGATATGCATGAAGTTCGGTACTATATCTAACATATACACACATGTATATATTCATTGAATACTATTTAATATCATCTTATGGGTGTAAACAAGCTGAAATAGGTTCTTACTCTCTAATGTAATGCTTATCATTAAACCAATCGACTCTCTCCTATATATATGTATTTTGTTCATTATTCAACATTGAGACTGTTTCAAAATAAGCCATTATGACATGAGAGTATGGAATTACATAATGGTATGTCTTAGATTGTTGATTTTAAATTAGTTTAACAAGTAGGAACAATACACTTAAACAATTGACCAACACAATACCAAACTAATATATCATCAGCAACATACTAAGCATACACATACAGAAGGAATACACACACACACATATATTCATAAGATACATTATTTGTCAAAACACAGTTTATGAGGGCTTCCAAATAAAAATAAAATAATTTACTATAAAATTTCAAAAATCTTATATATATGTGTACATCAATATTTTCAAGCTTATAACGAGATCAGTGGCCTAATCCAATTTACTATCGTCTATTAATACCAATAGTAACACTTTCATATGGATAATACTCACAATAATTACTCAATCTTTCTCATCCAATATTTCACTTTAAATAATGCTTGGAGTACAAATATTTGTTTTCTATTATTAATTATCTAAAGTACTCATTCATTTTATTATATATATATATTGGTCACTCATTTATAACATTTCTCATGTAAGTATAGAATTTATAAGAATTTTTCATCCAAGGACCTTATTGTTATTAGGTTCGTTAACATGTAAGAATATGTTTAAATTTTTTTTTTAAAAAAACCAATTCAAAGGAAATTTCTCTTCTTCTTTTTTTTTTTTTGGTAAAAGCATGACCATTACTCTCCTTATAAGTAGATAAATCTTCTTAGTATGAAAAATAAGAAATAACATTATTTAATTTATATGTATAATACCAACCTTCACAAAAAATTTGAGAATGAATTTAATAGGAAAAATTTGTCGGTTCTAATATTTTCAAATAAAATTTCAAAAACATTTCTTAACATAAAATTTTGGAAACTCAAAAAGAGAAATAGCAATTCATTAAATACTTCATCTTACCAACATCACTTTATGTGAACTCTAAGTCAAAAACAATACATTAATACAAATGAATCCATACTTAAATATATATATATATATATCAAAAATCTTTCATTCATTTAAGTTTCACCACTCTATTGTACAATATATTTATTCATAATTTCATAGTGTCATAGTGTCTTTACTACTACCCATGGTCTTATACTTAATTCAAAATGTCTATCATCAACATAATTTGGTGACATATACATTAAGTTTCACTTACTAAATCCTTTTCTTGTTTATGGTATTCGGAATGGTTAATCTCTACTACTACTTCTTCTTCTCCATTTTTTTTAATAGATCAATTATATTAATAGGAAAAAAAATACATAATCAATACACAATTTATGACATCAAGCATCAAACACAAACATATATAATAGGGGGAAAAACACAAAAGGCAATTCTATACCATTGATTACACAACACAATTATTATTTGGATCTTACAATAACTCTCTCTTTTTTCTTTCATTTGAGTTTCTTATTACTTGTATATTTTCAATATCACTCTTTTTTTTTATTGTGATCTATAACAATTTATATAGTATTTAAATCTCTCTTAATTTCAAAAAGTCATAATAAATTTTTTTTTCTTTATAGCATTTAGGTTGAATCATAAGCTACATAACCTAGTGAGATGAGCTTAGATGTCGTCTAACATAAAGCAATGTAATTCACATCTCTTAATTAGAAGTACTCATTTAAATTTCAATATTTTTCCAAACATCTTATTTGTATGTCTTTATTGTTGAATGACTAGTATTCTATATCATTTGTAGTTCAAGGTATTAATGTAAAATGTTGTGTTCCATGCATTTGGAAGCTACTCAGTTACATTTATTATTATTGATACTATCAACACAAATACCTATTATCAAAACTTAATACATGGTAATACAATCACACAAGATTTCAACATATACTTTACAAACATTCATTAATATCATCCAATCTTATTCATCACTAACTTAAAAGTCCCCAAAACAAGTATTTTTCACACCTATTCATTAATTTCCTTATCACAAGGGCCCTATGTCTTCCTCCTATTAGTAAGAAAATATTTGATAATATATAACTCTCATAACGAATTAGTTGTTAGGAAAATAACAAGAGGAAAGCTACCATAAAAATTTATATTTGTTACTTCTCTTATGAAGAGTTTAACTATATAGCAAATTTCTATAAACATATGTTTATACTCTTATCAATATTAATTTTTAATCAGGTCAATAGTTTTATATTTACATTAAAAGACACAATTCTCATACAATTTTGTTGTTAAATGTAATGTAAACTTAGTTATCAAGGTTAATACACATTGTTCTTCTTATGTATTGTTTATTTGACATCTCATTCTATTATTTTTATTCCTAACTTTGAAATTTACTCATAAAAATATAACATCATCTCCTTCATCTGGCTCAACATTATGTTGTTTTTAGTTACAAATACAAAAATAATAATAATATTTTGAACTTTTTAGTTTTGTACCCTTTCTCCCTTCCTAAGAATGCAACCCACCTTAATATAAGGAAAAAAAAAGAAAAAATAATAATAATAATACAACACACAAAACTAAGAGGTTGACATGGAAGGATATGTTGAAAGCTGTATAATGCCACCATCATCTATATGCAATGCAATAAACAAACCACAGAGTTACAAGATCGTTTGCTCTGATACCAAAATGAAACAACCTTCCTAAATAAACATATAAACCTAATTTTTTTATAGTAACTTTAAAAAATAACTTTTTATAACCAAACCATGCTAAATATAAACTCAAATTATATCACAATCATCTATACTAACTAATTATATAATATTGTTATCCGTGATAGAAAAGAGCAGCACCCAATCATACATCCTATCACGGATAAAAGAACTTTTCTTAACTCATTCAAATACAAACTATATAAGAAAGGATCAATCTTATTTAATATGGTTATAAAACAACATATAATATAGCTCATAAATCAAAATATTAAAGATTAAATCTTAATTCATACTTTATAATAAATTCATAAACAAATCACATGCGAATATGTGATCCTAGGCCTCTGGCCATCTATCAGCACACATACCACAATAGTACACTCAAAGGACATAAGAAATAATAATGCATGAATCAATTAAAAACAATTTATCCTAAGGTGGCAATATACAGGATACAACATAGCTCATAAATCGAGGAAACACTACAAGTTGCTAATGTAGCTTTACTCCTCCTGAGCCTTCCCTGACATCCCTCCTTTAAAGCTTTCACCTGAAAAATGTTAAACAATAGGGATGAGACAACGTCTCAGTAACTAAATCCGTACCTATCACACACACTAGCATGGGCTAGCGAGGTGTCAGGTGGGATACACAGAGTTCATAATAGTCAATAGACACTTATCTAACAGTTGAACTCATAATAACCATATAGGTCAAATATATCTGCCAATCTCATGCAACTGATGATTTTAAAAGAGATAACATACTTTTCATTTATTCAGAAGATATAAACATCAATGAAGATACCATGTCATATGAAATCCATGAACCCAATTTCATCCTTATATCCTCTTTATTTCCGCCGACTGGACCCATGGGCTAAGTTCTTTCCATTTGACTGGCTGCTCTGACAAGCTCACCACTCGAGTGATATGGACTAGCCAAAGACCACAGAGCACTCGGTGGACCATGGGTCCCCCCTCGAAGAACTAGTGGGTTGTCGCAGTCCCTCGAAAAACTAGTGGGACAATAATAGTGGCCAACCATAGAGCTCCGTATGGAGGCCGATACCACGTGGTAAGTATATAAATCTCAACAACTCCAATCATCTCCTTTCCCCACCCAAACTAGATGCATAGGGTTCAAAATAACACATCTATATGCATAATCAATCGAATTCCAGAATAACACCTCATAGTCATAATCATTAATTTCTAACAACACAAACGATTTCAATCCTTTTCAAAACAGTATCCCACAAGACCGTTCATACAAAACATAATATATGTATACGAAACTTGGTTATAAAATCACTCACCAACCTCATACCAATGCATGTAACAGATAGAAATTTAGTTACCTGGTCTCCTAGCTAACAATCAAGCACAAATGAGGCCCGTACTCGAAAATGCCACAATAAGGTTTATATCTACAATTGAAATTAAAATATTATTTCTACAGTATTAAAGTAAACTACTCACAAATTTCTAACATTTAACGCTCCCTCTAATACATTCAATTGTTACTCAAAATTCTAGCTCGAAAGGCTTTTTCTAAGGTTTGGGGTAAGAACATATATATGATGATTTATATTCAATTCCTAGGCTCCTTTAACTTATGTTATCTTTAATTATTAAATTATATCATTTGAAGCACCAAATTCACAACCTAGATAGAGAACCCTCAATTTATAACTTATGTTCTATCTTCAAAGAATTTAGACGGATAACCTCAATATGAGTTAATTTATTCTTACTGTAGAAGTCTAATTATTAATCCAACCGTTGAATTTAATGTCTTACATGTCACAAGACTACTCTCTAACTTTTGGGTTAATCCAACGGTGAACAAATTTAAAAACACCAACTTACTATCTAGTATTCTATCTACCAAATCTATAAAAAAAATAAGTGAAAAACATACCAAATAACTTGTAACTCAAACATTGAATTGGCGATCCAACCGTTGAAACTAACAAGTTTGAAGTCTAAGATCAACTGACCAAATTGCAGCCCGATCCAACAGTTTACAGACCCGTAAACAGCACTTTACTGAGACTATCTCAGTTTTGTGCGAAAATTATTTGTTCATCTTTAACTCTTCCCTACTAGCACCTATATATAGGCTTCTAGAGCTTCCTCTTCCCATCATTTAGTCGATGTGGGACTTCTTAACATTTCTATTTTATCCACTTCCTATCATTTAATCAATGTGGGACTTCTTAACATCGCTATTTTATTCATTTTCTCATACACACACACACATAAAATCAGAATTATTTTAATTACATATATGTATATTTAACCTCTACCTATTCTATAAAAATTTGTTTAAATATTGTATATATGAAAATATTTACATATAACGCGCTTACTTTGATCTAGCTCACAAGCATTAGTATTACATATATATTTGCACCCTCCTTAACTGACCCTAATAGGTGTTAATAAGTAAGCAAGAGAATGCATGAAGTGGAAGTGAGGAAAAGAGGAAAAAATTAAGAAAAATGTATTGTATTACATTATGTAATTTGTATGCCAATGTATGATATAAATGTGCCACTAATATTATGTCATAATAAATGATGGTGATAATGGCATATGAGACTGAACTTGGTGATGTATGGAAATGGTTAGTGTATTGATAGGATAGTAATATACATAAAGAGAATTAATTATGAATTATTAATACAAGTAAGGGGATAAGTTATCCTTAAATGAGCCACGAATTTGTGGTGTAGTGGAAGTGAGCCAAAAGATTGAATCTGCCCATGAAAATTTGCATGCTTAAAATACACATCCTGAGCTTTAAAAAAGTAGTAGATCACTTAAAATGGATTAATGTACTAAGAATTATGACTGCTCAAAGTTAGGGTAGAGAAACCAAAAGTATAGGTTTTCACCAAATGAACAGTAAATTCACACAATTAACTATACGAATTGCTAAGGACTAAGTCCAAATTTATATTTTTACTCTGTAGAGAATTAAAAGAGCTTCAAATAAAATTTTAATTAATACTATTTTTTATAATTAGTTATGAATTTTCAAAGTTAGACTAAAAATTTGAAATTTACTAGTGAATATTAACCCAAGAAACAAACTTTAAAATTTTAATATGTGGCCTTGTTTCATGACTTGCTTGAATTGTAATACTTCCGAACACACAACAAAAGGGATTTTAGGAAAGATACTTCCATATGTTTGTTAGTCTAAAGGGAAGAAGAGCCTATTGAGAGATCAATCATTGTCATATTCACAAAAGAAGCCCTCTAAGCCTATTCCCACAATGCCATCAAGATATCAAATATGTCTTAAGGAACATGAAATTGGGGCAAGACTAAAACACGACTACTTGTCATATCCTGTTACTTCTAATATAGAAAATGAGGAATTTAAGATTGACTAAAGACCAGATAGTGTAGTAGAAGTATAGATAGAACAACATTTTGCTTGTTGAAGCAAAACCCAGGGAAGAACCTAACCGTCATTTTGAAAAGTTTTGGCCAAGGAAGGGCAAAATTGAAAATGATGCTCAAAAGTTTTGAAAATTTCAAAAAAATTATTAAAAAAATAAAATAAAGGGTCTATGACAATAATTGAGTCTTGAAAGCTGAAAATAGTATTAAAATCATTTATTTCAGAATTTTCTATAATTTCATGAAATTTTGGCTCAATAAGAGAAAATTAGCCAAATTAAATTATTTAAAATATGTAGATGCCTTAATAATTTATGAAAAAATAAGAAAAATTATTTGATAGGTTATTATGAATTCTAAAATTATTCCCAATCTTTAGGAGTAGAGAGATTAGCTTTAGAATATTTAAAAGATAAATTATATCGGTAAAAGGCTGATTCTAGGGAAAATTTATTTAAAAGAGTTATAAGTCAAAATAATCTAAGAAAAATTCAATCAATATCGTAAAATTATGCA
>NW_021634669.1:0-39384 GCF_004799145.2 Neltuma alba
ATACCATAAAAGGTTTGTACCATTTTCTCTAGAATTAAAGATCAAAAATACCTCTTCATCTGAAAGGTACATAAGCAGCCAATTGGAGAATATCAGATCAACGATCCTTCAGAAATACCGTAAGTCTGGAGATGTAACATCAGCGCACATAAATTTGACATTCTTGTAGTGCCCCTTGATGCTCTCATTCTGCAGTAAAGTTATGGTATTTATATCAGGGGCATCTTATACGGAGTAGAACCATCAATTTTGGCTGAGATGTGTCAATTAAACCACATCCAGAGCATCAAGAGACCGATCATACCTTTTTTATTGCACTCTCAATGAAGTCTGTCTAGCAAGCAACTGACCCGCCTTCTGAGCCAATTCGCCTGTAAATCGTCCAATACCTGCTCCAAGTTCTATAACTGATTTTCCTTCATATGCCGGTAGTAAGGAGAGTACCTATGTGGACAAATTTAGCGGAGTTAGCGGTTACAAAAGCGCTGGCTCTGGCTTCCGATAGTAAGAAAGGGAACAAGGAAAAGAAAGACGGAAACTACGTTGCAAGTATACCGAAATTGGGTAAATATACAAGTTAGCAAGCCTTGTATGCTGCTATCCGTAAAGAAACCAAATTCAACAAATAAATATCCAAATTTACATGTATGCTCGCAGGAAAAAAAGAGGAATTTTTCAAATCCCATGGGTAAAATCAGAACTTGCCGAAATGTTGTAAAAAAAATTACAATTAAAAAAGAAGATTTGACTGCGGTCTTTTCAATTATAATAGAATCGCTGGAAATATATGACGTAGCCAAAAGAACGACATATTATAAAATTACGAAACGCACTTCGGGACGTTCCTCTTTATCAAGATCCGATGCCTTAGAATCAAGCATCATTGCCTCAACGGACAAATCCGCTGAGTGCTCCGTCCAGTAAGTTTTCTGAACCTGACGCTCGTCCAAACCTACGGACGAACAAATTGGGATCAGTTGTAAATATCCCACTTGCAAAGATCCAACCAAAAGAAGCCCAAACAAAAATTATGAAAAATGTTGCACCTTGAGCCGCCACCGAAGCCATTGCAGAAAATGCGAGAGGGAAAACGACGCGATGCAAGAAGAAATGAAATCTGCTGAGAGGGGAAGGAGGGGTATAGAGAGATAAGGGGGAAGCTGAACCTAACTACCCTCGATGGCGAGTCTAGACCTTGTGAAGCTCCTGGATCTTCGGTTGTAAACCCTGCCTCTCGGCTGCATTAGCTTCCTTTGCCGTTGTTTTGGTCTGGACAATCAACATGGCATACCCTGTATTTATAGAGGCTCCATGTGTGATTTTTACATCAATTTTCTCACCTTTATTCATTTTTGAGTGCTTTATTAATTTACGCTAATTAAGTCTTCGCATTTTGGTGACTGGTGTGTGGTGATGACTGCTGAGAGAGAAGTGATAGCTTTAGAAGGTATTTTGGAAACTAAATCATGATTTTTTTAAAAAAATAATTTCACGGTGTACAATAAAAAAAGTTTATGTCGATTTATAAAAAAATAGTTTTTTAATTTGCCAAACACCCTTCAAGAATAAAATAAAACGGGCAAACGGCCAAAGTGGGCACCGATGATTCTCTGAACTGAATCTAGATCGGTATCTCATTATATCAATGATTCCTCGCCACGTGTTTTACGCGCCCCATGTCCCTGAGTCACTTGTTAATTGTTGTCTCGCGCTGGTGGCAATTTGGAGCGCCTGATTCGGATTTGAACCAGCATGGTCACAACCGCCCCATAGTTAAATTATTACCAAGGTACTAGTTCTTAGCATAAAAATTAGTTAATTAATTAAATAGATTAAAAAAATTTAAATTATTTGTTTATAATAAATAATTCTTGTCTTTTTAGAAATACCCTTACTAATTATGTATATTAACTTTAATTATACAACTAGTCAACTATTATAAAGACTATCTTAAGAATAAATAAATAAATAAATAAGAGAGACAAATTAGATTAGGATCAAATTGAAAATCAAACTAATTCTTATATTAAAGACCTGAAGTAATATTACTGTTATTAATATTAATTCAATTATAATTACAATATGTAATTTTATTAAATATATAAAAATATATTATATGTCGGTCTTAAAAAATAATTAAAAAATCTAATTCACGAACAAGTACCACATTCATATATGAATTATATAAAAATGTATGTATATATAAATTCTAACTTAATTGACTTGTTAAAACTCTAAATTCAAGAGACTGGTTCATGAATTTACTGATTTGACCACCTGACTTATGTTGGGTTTTACTCCATCCTCTACTTTATATAAGATTTAAATTTTTAACAGGTCTGATTTCTTTTATAATATCTGTTTTGAAGTTATATTCACTGTTGTCAAACTCGCGAGTTGACTTTCTGAGTTTAACATTTTTAGTTTTCAGCTAATAAAATTGTGTCAACTCGTTCTTAAACTCATGATAACTGTAAACTCGGTTAAACTTACGAGTTCATTTACCGAGTTTACTGTTTTTACGTTTTTAACTTACAAAATCATGTCAACTCTCTTTTAAACCCGTGCTAAATTTTTTAATTTGATTATATTTTGTGGTTTTATATATGATTTTTATAGAAATTTCTTTGTTAAATATGATAAATTATGAACATTGATAGATATAATTTCAATTATTTAAACTTAAAATATATTTAAATAAATTGTTCTCATTTTTTATATATTAATTATTTGATTATATACTTTTTAATATCAATTTATTAATAAAGTAAACTTTTAAAAGTTTACGATTCGAGTTTACGATTCGAGTTTACAACCATTATCACGAGTTTGTTTAAACTCGCGAGTTGTGACAACCTTAGTTGTATTAACATTAAATATATTTTTATCAATTTTATTCTAATTACTTGCATTATTTTTTTCATATATTCCCTTTAAATTTTATTTCTCGCTTTTTCCTCCCTTACTTGACCTTTTGTGAATAAGCAGCATGTTTTTATATATAATAATGTAATCAAATCTTATAAAAATAATACTCCGGTTCTTAATACAATACTTTATTTATTTTTATTTTGGTTTAAATATAAGACCCCAATCCACTTTTTTTTATATTTATGTATTTTTTCAATGTAATCTTTAACAATGATAGTTCTAACCAATACACTTGATTAGTAAGGATATTTTAGGAAAGACAACATCTATTTACTATAAATAACTAACTTAATTTATTTATTTAATCTTCTTAAATTAGTCAACTAACATTTATAATTAGAACCGGAGGCAGTTGTAATATTTTATTTTGAAAGTTGAATACCCACATAATCAATAAATCAAACATCCATGCGAGGACAACGATCTTTATTTTTCATTTATTTATGTGCCAGAAAAGACAACGATCTTCGATCTCGCAATTTTCTTTTTTCTTCTCCGCAAAATGTGAAGGATTCCACAATTTTCTACTGAATTGTCTGGAAATGTCAGGCCCATAGGAGCTCCTCTTAAATTTTTGTTTAGGATGAATGGATGATTATAGAATTAGTATATTTTTAATATCGAATTCAGAAGTAGTTTTTACCAGCCAGTTGGTTTTAGCGAAAGATGCTGTTTTTCACATATAGTAAATTGAGATTAAAATTTTTATTAGGAGAAATATTCGTATTTAATGTTTGACATTGTTGAAAATGATTATTTTTAATAGGATGGCGCTCATGAACAATTAAAAAAATATTTTTTTTAATCGGTACTGAAAAAAGAAGCAATTTGCCCGTTCTCAAACTATACTAGTATACTCCATCCATTTCTTATTACAAAATCTTTTTAACTAAATTGTGTCATTTAAAAAAACGGTTAAAATTAGTTAAAACAATTAATATGTAACAAATATAATTTTTTTAAAAATACCCCTATATACATATGGGTAAATGATGAAAATAATAGTGAAATAAATAAAAAAAGAGTATGTATTAAATATGTTCTTCCAAACCTTAATATAGGACTCAATTATTGAGTTGATTTTAATCATTTAAAAAAACAGACCCATTTAAAAAAATTAAAACTTATAATAAAAAAAACGAGGGAGTACTGTGTTTTTGTGCGCAGATGCTGCAGGCGATGCAGCAGATACATGAAAAATTCATAATATTAAGGGGGTGTTTAGATATAAACCAAATCATGGTTTTAAAAGTGATTTTACGGTATACGAAGTAAATGTGTTAAGGAGTTTATCTCGACTTATAAAAAGTACTTTTAAAAAGCACCTCTACTCATTCCCAAACACCCCCTAACTCGTCTCTCGGAACTTGATTATCGCCCCACGATCTATCGATTAATTATGGGCCACGGGAAAATCTCCGAGTTTTGCACTTAGTTTTGCTTGGTGCTAAATATCACATTATTGTGATTTTCTTTCAAACTTTCATCACGGCAGAGAAAAAAACAGGCTACTGATCACAAATTTAATAAAATTTATGAATAAATAAAAATCTTTAAATTATTAATTTTATAGCTAACATTCGTAACAAATATTATGTTTATTTCAAATATAGAATCCAGACTAAGCTCAGACTTTCCTATAACCATTCAAAATCACGCTTGGAAACTTCTTTGGAGAGTGATTTCTAAACACAACTATACTTTCTATAAATCTGTATTATCAGTCATTTCTAAAACAAATTAACAGCCTCGTATCTTGGTCTCTTTACATAGAAAATGTCATATTAATCAGTCTCTCTCAAAACCATCATTGTTTACGATTTAATAATTTTTTTTAGTTCACAGCTTTAAATATAAGTAAAATTTATTTACTTTTTAAATATTTTAAATGTGCCCTGCGTTTAAGGACGTAGGAAGTACCCCCTCATCTCCTATGTGTCGAGCATTTTCAGATGAAAGTCATAAACTCATAATGCTGGCATGTGCATTCCATTCAGGATTATAAGGCGCATTTTTTTCCGAACATGTTAGAAAATGCAAGTCATCTCTGTCTTTCAATGTATGACTAGTGAGTTTTTTTCTTTAAGAATGCCTTTAATTGGGGGGGGGGGTAATTAATATAATTATTAAATAAGAATAAACGTCAAAAGAATGTATAATTATAAATGTCGTTACCCAACTCATTCGGTACATGTAAATTAATTAAAAGTGCCTTATGATTTTAAATTGAGAGAATAAGTCAATTCTCATTATTTGATGCACCGTTCTGTAAAAAAAAAAAATTATTTATTTTTCGCCTGGATAAAAAAATTATTAGTCTTTTTTTGGCCAACTCCAACAGTTTATGAGTCGCACTTTAATGTAATATGAAAATATTTAACAAATATCTTAAGTAATAAACATTTAAGACTTTTTTATTATTTTAATTCATTTATCTTGATAGGCTGGTTAAGGTTTATACTCCTTAGTATAATTTTTTGCAACAGAGCCGATCTTTTTAACGAGTTATACTACTTTTTGTTCTTAATATTATATCTGGTCCTAATTATAAAACCTCATTTATAGTTTACAAATAAGATTTTATAATTAAAACTGAAGGTAGTATAAGAGCTTATTCAATTTTTATTTTAATCCTAAATATAAGATCTCAATCCACTTTATTTTTCATATTTATTCATTTTTTTTAAAGGGAAAACTAATTTAGAAGTCCTCGTAGTTTTCATTGATTTTGATTTAAGTCCTTGAATTTTTTTTTCTTTTTATTGAGTCATTAAACTTTCAACTGTCAAATCTGTTAGCCCTTGCCATTAAATAAGGATTAACTCTGTTAAAAATTTCCGTTTAAAGTGCAGCGATACAACTCCGAAACATCTCCCTCATCATTCAGCTTGACCTTGTTTGGTGCATCTTGATGCTTGAGTCACCCCTTGCCCAGGCAACACAATGAGGGTCCCCACAAAGTTTTCTAACAACATCCCCACAGTCATCAGTTCCTGCAACTGTGACTCGGCCCTTTCACTGCAACTCGACCCTACCATTCCACCATAGTGGAACTTAATTAGAGTATGTACAGTGTTTATTGATTTCCTAGGCGAAGCATGAAAAATGTTGAGAAACCTACATGAGCTTTTAATATATATAATTGCTATTGGGAAATCAAAAGCAAGCTCAGGTCCACCATTGAGTACTCTAGCCATATGCACGTTAATGGTTCGATGGAAATGACAAATTTCACAATCACATAATATAATATTATATATACATTCATATATATATATATAGTGAAGATTTTGGGAAATATTAATTGATTCTTGAAGATGTGGGAGATTGCAATAGTAGTCAGATCATTAGCAGTAGCCTTGTTTTGCTAGTGGGCGGTTCAGTTTACTCTGTTTTTTTAGTATTAAAACAGAGGAGCTCTCATACTTTTGTCACTTTCTTTTATCTCACTCCTCACACACAGAGATGTTGGGGTTGGGTCCTTTTGTCTCTAATTAAGCTCCAACATGAGCGGAAGGGTTGAGGCGTAGTGGCATGAACGGAAGGGGGAGGGGATATTTTAGAGGTCTATCACTGCTTCTTAAGAAAAACTTGTAACGGTGTTACTACTTATTTAACAGCAGGGACTAATGGTTTTAACAGGAAAAAGTTTAAGGATCCAATAAAAAGAAAAAAAAGCTCAAGGATCTAATTCAAAATCAATGAAAACTATAAGGACCTCCAAATTAGTTTTCCCTTTTTCAAAATAGTCTTTATAATAATGGTAGTTATAGTCAACATATCTAATTAATAACGATATTTTAGGAAAAATAACATATATTTATTACAAATACCAAATTTAATTAGTTTTCTTAATATACTCAGATTAGTTAACTAGTTTTTATATTAAAGAGCTGATATAGTATATTAAGGAGTAGAAATAAATTATGTTAGTTATTTGTAATAAATAGGTGTTGTCTTTTTTAAAATATTCATACTAATCAATTTTATTGATTAGAACTATCATTATTACAAAGATTATATTTACAAAATAAATAAATATGAGAGACAAAATAGATTAAAATTTTATATTAAACTAAATGTTAAAAATCAGAAATAATAATATTTTTTTAAACGGGGTTAAATACGTGTGTTTTATTGTTTTGTTTTCCCATATGTTACTTGACCCGCTCGTTTTATTTTACCCCCGCTCTCCACGAGCAAGATTCCTTGCCGTCAGTTACGGTCGGCAGCGTCACATGATTTATTCGTTTATTATTGCCGGGACCACCTGTCGCCCTAATTATTTTGGGGACCATCTCCGCTGCCAATAATTGAGAGAGAGAAGCCGTTGAACGATTGAAGCACGGCTCCGCCATAAGTGTAAGTCACTCGAGAGTGAGTGGAGCATCACTTGTAATACTTTTATGGCTGTTAATATATTAGACTAATTTAGATAAATTAAAAAAATTTATTAAATTAATTATTTATAATAATATATATTATTTTTAAAATATTATTATTAATTATATATATTAGTTAAATTTATTATCATTTAATAGAATATTTGACATATACAAGTACTGTTTAAAAAAAAAATGTATGAGAGATGAAATGAGATTGAGTTTTATATTTAGGATCAAATTGAAAGTCAAACTAGTTCTTATATTAAGAATTGAAGGTAATATTACCTTTATTATTTGTGACTTGTAAGAGAGGATTTGGATCATTTTTATTTGTTAATTGTAACCTTTTTGAATACTTCATTTCTAATTTTGTTCCTATTAATTGTAATAAAGGTGAATAGAGTTGGAATGTGTGGGGAAAAAAATATATACTTGCATTTAATGCTCTTCTTAATAAGGACAAAAGTAAAATTTTTTATCTATTTAATGCTCATCTTATTATATGAGAAACTTTTACTAATAACAAATAATAAAAACTAGTGATATATTTTATGATTGTTTTTAAATTTTTATTTAGTCCTCATTTAAAAAGTGAGAAAAAAAAGAGAAATTTGGGAATAATTTACGGATGTTAAAAGAGAGTGAAAAGACTTTAATAAGAATGAAATTAAAAAAAATATTAGTTTGATTTATTTTTCTGTATGCTATAATGTGTTACATGACTGAAGGTGTGTTTGGTATCTCTTGGAAGCAAGGTTGTCAAACTCACGGTTTAAACAAACCCGTGAGAATGAGATAAATTCAAATCGTAAACTCGTAAGAATTTACTTTTATTAATAAATTGGTATTAAAAGTATATAATCAAATAATTAATATATAAAAAACGAGAACAATTTCATTTAAATATATTTTAAATTTAAATAATTAAAATTATATCAATCAATGATCATAATTTATCACGTTCAACAAAAAAATTTTCATAAAATTCATATATAAAGTTACCAAACATAATCAAATTCAAAAATTTAGCAGGAGTTTAAGAGTGAGTTGACACAATTTTGTAAGCTTAAAACGTAAAAACAGTAAACTCAGTAAATGAACTCGTAAGTTTAACTGGGTTTACAGTTATCACAAGTTTAGGAGTGAATAGACATGATTTTATTAGTTAAAAACGTAAAAACGTTAAACTCAGAGAGTCAACTCATGAGTTTGATAACAATGCTTGGAAGTGCTTTTTAATAGTATTTTCAAGCAAGTTAAGACAAAGCTCCTTTTACATATTTATTTTATATACGATGAAATCACATTTAAAATCATAATTTAATTTTTACCTAAACACCCCATGGATTATAACAAAAACACTTTTAGAAAGTACTTTACATAAATCAAAACAAAACTCTTCTAACATATTTATTTATATATCACAGAATTACTTTTATAACTATAATTTAGTTTTTATTCAGTTACCTTCTAAACATGCAAGCCCTCAAGTCAAATGAGAAATCACTCACTTCTCATAGTTTTCTCTTCCTCAAAAAGAAAAGAAAAGAAAAGAAAATTACCCGCTTCTTCCTCTGTCCATGAAGCCTGGATATTCCCGGCGCAATCCCACATTTCTCTCTTACTGCAATTTGAGAATTTTTTTTTAATCATCTCTACTCTTATTTTGGCGATTTTTTTCGCTTACAAGTAAATATTATTAAATACACGGCACTTGTTTTTTTTTTAATAAAAAGACTTGTATAGAATAATATATACATCAACATTATTATAAATATTAATAAAAGTCTAAAAAAGAGCGCTGCACTGACAAGTATAAAGAACCTGAATTTGTTTTTTGAATTTCATACTATGGATATTTATTTTTTATGAAATAAATGAAGCACATAGAAAGGATAAGTACTTGTATCAATCAAAGTGCGTTGTGATCAAATCAGGATAAGCGACAAGCATAACGAAGAGATTAAAATTAGAACCACAGAATGTGGCAATGGAAAATCAAATGAGGAGGAGTCACTCAGCATGAGGAAGCGACCCTTGAGAAGGCGGAAAAGTCACAATCACATTCCCTGTGTGGATAATTGTTTGTTTGTTTTCTCTTTTGAGAAAAAGAAAGGAAGAAAAGGTGCAATGCCCACTTCAACCACAGTCCGCAAACGGTGCTCACCCGCGACCTGGTTTCTTCAAATTGCAATCCCCAGTCTAATCGTTGTTACGTGTGGAACAGGGGTAATTTGGAAATTAAACTTAGAGGTAACCAGGGAATGAAATGCCTCTTGGTAGCGTGAAAAGGAAATCCTGGCTCCATGTCCATGTGAGCATGTTTGGACACAGCCCTGAGGCCAGCCTGAGAAACACTTCTTCGAAGGGAGAGATTTGCTTAAAAATATTAAGAGGAAAATCAAATTATAACTTTAAAAATAATTTTATAAAATTTAAAATAAATATGTAAGAAGTGTTTTATTCTACTTACGTAGAAATTTTTTTTTAAAAAAATATTTCATGGACTTCCCAACACATCCCTTTCATATGACCGGAAAAGCCATCACTCTCAACGTGGACTCAAGAAAGGCGCCATAAATGGTCTTTTTAACCATTCTGTCGTGCATTACAGCATCATTTTTTTTTTTGGTTACAAGCTTGTGTCTTGTTATTAGAAAAGGAATTGTTAAATTATAAAATGCAGGGATGTTTTTAATAAAGAAAAATGCCTAAAATCACTTATGTTGCTAATAATGATATACTTACAAATATTATTTTAACACAATTATAATTAATAATTCGTGAAATAAATTATTTTTATCGCTTTTAACATGTTGAGAGCATTATAGTTATTTGATTTTGTTCTCTCTCTCATCATTATTTTAATCCACCCAGACTTAACGCCGATCGTCGAATAATCTCCATTTGTCTTTTTCGCTCACTTTGCTTTTCACAGGAAGCCCATGGGACCGAGGGTCGTTAGGATATTTTGTCTGCGCCTGCGACGTGAACAGAGAATGCTATGATGGGAAAATCACAAAAAAAAACCATAAAATTAGAAAAATTGTAAATTAAGACCCATGACTTGTTAATATGAGTTCTGATAATAATTTTTATAAACTGATTCCTGTATATAATTTTTCTAATTGCACGGCCTTTTTTTATGATTTTCCCTACTAGGATTTGTTGGGAGTGAAAGGATTATATATTAAAAAAATTACAACGACATCTAAAAAAAATTTAAAAATTTCAATAATAATTCAAAAAAGCATTAGATTTTGAAACTTTATTTTATAATTATTTTTTGAATTTGGTTTTGTCGGCTTGCCATGCGTCTCTGATAATTGTTGGCGGTCCCCATTTGAAGAATAAATAACTGTTAAAAAATGATATGCCACATATTTAATTAATTTGATTACATTAAAAAATTATATAAGTTAGTTAATTATAAAAAAATATGACATATTTTTCTTAAAATATCATAATCGTTTTTTTAATATACTCTTTTCCACTCCTACCTAATTATAATTGAAGAAGTATAAAGATAATTTAAAAATATTAATAAAAATATAAATAAATTTTATATTTATGACTAAGATTAATTTAATAATTAAGTTTTATATTAAGAATCGAATGAGTATTTAAAACTAGACCAATCCACTTTATTATTAGATTTCGTATTAAAAGTTATGAAAAAGATTTCGGCTAGGAGTTATTACTTCCGGTCCTAATTATAAGAGTCATTTGACTAATTTGAGGAGATTAATGAAGTAATTTGAGTTAGTTATTTGTCCTAAATAAGTATTTTTTTCTTAAAATATCCTTACTAATCAAGTATATTGACTAGAACTATCATTGTTAAAAGGGCTACTTTGAAAATATATATATATAAATATGAGAGACAAAATGAATTGGGGTCTTATATTTAGGATCAAAATAAAAATCAGACAGTATTTTATATTAAGGATAGGAGGTAGTACTTTAGTAACTGAATAAGTATCGCTGGCAAAAAAAAAAAACCTGAATACGTATCTTTGAAGAATATCAACACTGAAATTATTTTTTAAGTCAATATATTTTATAAGATATAGACCAATGTTTCATTTGCCTGATGAGAAAAAAAAAGTTATAGTATTTTTTTTAGACTGAAAAAAAAGAAGTTATAATGAGTTTTGTGTGTTTCCGGGGGCCAAAAAAAAAAAAAACAGTCTTATTCGTGGTAAGATGGTCGCTTACAAATGTACTCGTTAGTTGCTCTAGTTATTAGTTTTTATTTAAATATTAGTTTTAAGAATTATACTCTAAATATAAGATTTATTTTCTAATGTAAATTACACTATAAGATGAGTTTTATATTCAGGATTGAGGGGATATATAAATGTTGTTATACTCCTTCTGATTCTATTCATAAGTTTCAAATTTAAAGAGCATGTAGTTATTTTATAAGTTTTAATCTGAGTTTATTTTAATATTTAATATATTTTTTAATTTTGTCATTAATTATTTAATTTCTCTTATTTGTTATACTCTTTTTCGTCACATTTCTTCATAAATTCTTTTTCTTTCGTTTTTTACTTATTATAAGAGTATATTTAAAAATAAAAATATAATTATTTTAGCGGTTGGCAAAAACAAAAAAAAAAACAAATCAGTGACCAATGCGGTTTTCTGTAGTACTGCACCTGTGGGACCGACGAGTGACTAGTGCGTATGACATCCGATCACGGGCGGCCGCTTCATTTATTTGATACACGTGGTCACTTTATAAAAGGGGGCCCTAGCCATTTTAATTGTCTTCAATCATTAACGACCTCTCATTCTACGTGTAAGAATATGTTTGGTGCGATCAAAGAGAAAGGGAAAATCTCGATAAAAGACCTTCAAAATATTAAAAACCCAATTTAGGAATCTAAATCTGTAAAACACCAGATTAATACACAGGTGGTAGAAATTTGGAATTTGGAAATCTTATAAAAAGACTTCCTCACCCCCTCTCTCCTGCCACAGCACTCTCTCTCCTTCCTCACCCCCCGCACGCCGTCAGCTGAGTTGGAATTGTACAAAGTACGTAATATAAAGTGTGGTTTTAAGATGATAATCCTGTAATTGTGTTTTGGATAACAACACTTTGTTTTTTTGGGTTTTTCTCATTAAAATCTGAAAAGAAACAAAAGCAGGTTCCCCCAGCTAAGTCAGAACTAGTACTTCTCTCCAATCCTGAAACTGTAGGTGCTGCTGTAATTCCGCAATTATCTCGCTTTCATGAAAACCAAATTTTTCTTTGCTTCCCATATTTCCTAGCACGTAGCCACGTACCCCTCCGGTTTCTTATTCTTTCAGTTCTATCCATTTTAAAACAAGCCTTTTTTATCTGTGGGTTTAGTTTTATGGTAAAGATTCAGGTGGACTAGTGTGTGTTTAGTTGAAGCAGATATATATATATATATATATATATATATATAAAATTAACTAGCAACTTGGGTGCTACTGTGATAGTTACCCAGATGAAGATGCTGGGCAGATACCAATGGCCCGCGGTAAGAAAAGTCTAGAAGCAATATTAGTGCATCTGAGGTTATGGATTTGGTGGCAAATTAAAGCAGGCAATTAATTACTGCTCCTGATTAATTAAGCCTACTGCATTGGTGGAAAAAGGGATGAACCCTTGGCTCACAATAATTGATTTTCCTCACTTCATGATGTTGCGGGTGGAAACATGCAAGAAGATAAGATGGGTGTCATTTGTGAATAGTATTCCAAAAGCTGCATCATCAGGCAAAATATCGAGAAGGGAATTAGTTACTTATGCTATCTCTGCTGCTTCCTCCAAATTGTGATTAGATTCATAATTATGGGGGCAAATTAAATCAGTTACGCTCATCATCGGGAAAACATCTTTTTTTCTATTCAAAAGTGATTAATTAGTCGAGTTCTAAAAAGGTGTTTGGATAACTTTTTTTTTTTTTTTTTTTGAGCTGAAGGTGTTTGGATAACTTAATAAATACTTTTCAGAAGTATTTTTTTATAAATCGAGACAAACCTCTCCATATATTTACTTCGTATATCATAAAAGCACTTCTAAAATCATGGTTTCGATTTTACCCAAACACTCGCCAAGGGTATAAACGGATTTCTCCAACTTGCATTGATATATTATTGTACATGATGATTGATAATCAGTACTGTAGTCCCTGTTCCTGGGCTCTCTATGCCACCTGGACTTGAGATTTCCCAATACCCGTCTCCTGCGACTCCAAGGAACGCTGTCACGCTGTCATTTCCTGTGCCGACGCCTCCCCCACTGAAGGCAACCTCGCCGCCGACACGTTACCAGTTGGAGACGTCGTTTAATAATTAATGACATTTAGCATCTCCTCCGTCATGTGATTTGAAGGGAATGGAGATCCCGTGAGTTGAGTGAGTCTAGGTCTGTGTCTCTTAAATTTGGGATTCTTCTCTTTTGTCGGCGTGAGGTTTTTCCAAAGAGAAAGATGAAGAATAGGAATATTAAATTAAAGCAGGAGAAAGCAGAAGAGCTTGCGAAAAAAGAAATTCCCTCTCTTTTATTTTATTTTATGAACGGGAGGAAAACCCATACCTGTTCAATTTTAGTTAAAAATTAAATATAAACTTGTCCAACTAAATCAATTCCCGCCAAACAATGTGTGCCTATAATATACATTTTAGACACACAAATAATATTAAAAAAAATCTTAACCGGGTCCAAGTCACCAATTTGAGAGCGACTTCATGTAAATGACGCGACATGTTAAAAATTAAATGGATTTGAAAAATAACTGAAATCTTTAAAAGTTGAATAATACGTTTTATTAAAGAACATGACATCTTTGGCATGTCTTAACTGCTTGGCCCGAGCCCTAAAGACCTTGGTCGTTCCCAAGCCCAACAAAATGAACTCGACGAAGCACCTTTTTTATTATTTATGTTTCTTTTTTTTGGGGGATGAATAAGTAGGGGGTGCAAATATCAAAGTGAATGAACTGTTTGGTACGAAGGAAATAAAAGAAAAGAGAAGGAAAGAAAAATTTTAACGAGTTTTATTTAAAAAATTAGAGAAGTGGGCTTTAAAAATTTTAATAAAAAGAAAAAATAATATAAAAAATTAATAAAAATTAATTAAAAGTTTTTAACCCAATTTTTTAATTTTTTTAAAATCAAGTTCATTAAAATTCTCCTCTCCCCTCCCTTCTCCTATTTTTCCTCATACCAAACGGACCTGAAGGAAAGGGCTAGGTGGCGGGCCCGATGAACTTTAGTTTACTTGGATTCATGGTCTACTTTTGAGACCAACATGTAAAGAGTCATTACTGGGCCAAAACATGTGTAACTCAGCATTAAAGCCCAAAAGATGTTGGAGCCTTAGGCGTTCCTGCTGAGCTGGGGAGAGATGATGGTGGAGGACATTGACCTAATGGGGACTCATGGACCGTGTTAAGGGCAGACAGGGAGGGTTGCTTCATTGACAAGATTTGTGTGGTGGCCAAGTTGCTCCCTACGTACTCGTCAATCATATATTCCCTCGCCTTCTCATTCCTATCTGCACCTTCTCATTTGTCCCTCCCCATTTAACCTTATTATTCTCCCTTAATTCCCCTTTTGGCTGCATTTTCATTGTCTTTCCTCTCTTATTCCCCTGCCAATATCATTTATTCTCTTCCTCTGCCTCTGCGCTGCCCTCTAATATTATCCACCTATATGTCCCCATCTGCATAACGACACTCTCCCAAAACTTCCAACCACACCATATGTGCTTATTAGTCTCAAGCTTTTGCTTTTTAACTCCTCTTACCTTTCGAATGACCATGCTCCTAAAAACACACCTTTATCTTGTCGTTCTTTTGTGTTTGGCAGCTGCAACTTTCAAGAGGATCTGGGTAAACGCTAAACTGGCAGATGGATATTGTCCCTCCGTATTGAATTGAAGTCTGATCTGATTATCAGTTCGGTGCAAAAGCATTGAATATCTTAACGATAAACCGTAGTAACCTTTGATCAAAATATATAATACTCAACTTTTTCAGCCGAAAAAAAAGAAAGGAAAAAGGATCACAGGCACTTGTGGTAAGTACTGCTCATGTAATCCAGGTCAACATCGAAACCGAGTACGCAGTTTAATGACCCACAGGATGATATATAATATATCAGCCATGTTGAAGGCCGCGGTCCTCCCAGTTTGAGCTGAAAAAGCATATTTTTATTCTCGGGGCAGGCGAAAGTTCAGCAAAGCAGCGCGCAGCGTTTAGGTTCTCATGTGTCAAAGTTGTACGAAAGAGTGGCTTCTTTAAATACAGTAAAGTGGCTTTTACATAGAAAATGAGATTAAAGGCTGCTCAGCACAGTGAAACTACAGAAATTCTGGGGTGGTAGTGATCAGACTTCCACTAATAGGATCGCCTCGAAAATTACTCCCAAAGGGATGACAGATTATAATATTGCTAATTATATATAAAAATAATATCACGGCTTCGCAATCAGTTTTTAGTATTAAGCCAGCCGTGCTTTAATTTGCATATGATACATAGTGTCCCACCATCCACCAGAGCCAACCGAACTTGAAAAGCGAGCTATGGGAATTCCATCTGGGGGGGGACCCATAAGTATACGATAGATGGAGACCATAAAATTGGCCTTTCATTGACAGTAACGTTGTTTGGGGATTAATTCGTCTTAATTAACTTGTTGTATATGGCCGAAACTATTTAGGATTCTTTCATATATACGCACATCGTGACATTTCATTGATCAATAGGAAGAAAAATATATATGCACGAGGCTGCGGCGCCCTACTTGCTCAACTTGTTTAATATTTCTCTCTCTCCTCACTTCTATGCAGAGGAAAATATCTCTCCGCTACATGCAGGAACAACGCCGCTGCATATGTACGCTGATTCTGTCTTTTCGTTCGACATAATCATAGTTACTTGGAATGAAGTCAATTTCAGTATTTGCGTCACCCGGGCACACTTAAATTAATAAACATGCTTACCCGCAAAAGAATCGGCGTATCCCCACGGTCGAATGGAGAAATCATCAGTTGTTGCTTCGAATACGCAAGTAATTAAGCAGTTTAATGATCGTTAAGGCATATGATTATAATTAAAATCTACATCACCCGTATCAGAACAGTAGCTAATTTTGTCTGAACATGTAAAAGCAAGAACAGCCCTATGCTTTTGGTACGAGGGAATTTGAGGAGAGAGGAGAAAGGGGGGAAAGAATTTAATAAGTTTGATTTAAAAAATAAAAAAAAAGAGGTTAAAAACTTTTAATTAATTTTACTTACTCTTTTATCCTATGTTTTTTTTTAATCAAAATTTTATAATCCTATTCATTCAATTTTTTAAACCGAATTTATTAAAATTTTTCCTCTTGTTCTTTTTACTTTGTTTTTCTCTTACCTAACAGACCCAACCAAGAGTTGTGACAAGAGGAATTGATTCAATGATTTCTTCCTACATCTTTTGGTTCATTATCAAGTAACGGTTATGAGTTTTACATTAAGAGTCTTACAAGTGTATGTTGGGGTTCATAATTTAAGAGAGGCTTTTCCTCCTGATAAGCTAATGTTTTTGAAAATGCTACTCTTGTTCAGGGAGCGGGAGGTTGAGGATTAAAAAGAATATATTACTTCCAGTTCTTAATATAAAAGTTAGTTAGTTAATTTAAGTAGATTAAAAAAATTAGTTAAGTTAGTTGTTTGTAATAAATAATTGTTATCTTTCTAAAATAGCCTTACTAGAAATGAACCGGGGTCTTATATTTAGAATCAAAATAAAAATTAAATAAACTCTTATATTATATTAATTATTAAGTACGGGAGGTAATATATGATTAATAGTGAAAGAAACATAGGTGAGAAGGTTAACTTTTCACGTGGAGGTGATTATTTAATTTGAAGAGATGCAAGGGAGGGAGATTGGCGGAAGAAGGAAGGCAAGAAGGCGGAGAGTCAAATATATAAACCCGTCCATGTTGATGAATATATCAACGTCATTTTAATCATGTGGTAGATTGATTCCCTTCCATCCCCCCTCTAAAATATATGCTTGCATAAATTCTTCTTTAAAACGGCGGGTGAGAGAAAAGAGGAGGAAGCGAAATAGAGAAGAGTGAAAATCGTAGAGCTCATAAAATAAAAAGAAAAGAAAGGAGGGGGGGGGATAAATGTAAATAATATATAAAAAGAGAGAAAGAGTAGGGGCGGGGAGAGAGAATAAGGAAGGGAGGGGGGAAAGGAACAAAGAGAAATAGAAACGTGAGAAAGGCACAGCGCAATGTCTGGGGAAGGGCCGACCCAGCAGGCGTTAGTGGCAGACAATCAAAACGTTACCCACTTCCCCACCTTTTCCCTCTCTCCCCCCTCCCCTCTTCACACTGCCAGTATCAGTATCCTTCTAGGGCTTGTTTGGATTGACTTATAAGTAGTTTTTTAAACGTGATTTACGGAATACGAGGTAAGTATGTGAGAAAAGTTTTATCTCGGTTTACGTGAACTTGCTTAAAAGCCCGTTTTAAACGGAGCTCCAAACAAGCCCTACTCTTTACGGTTTCACCTTTCAGCCACTGCATATATAATTATTTCTCCATTTTCCCCACTAACTAATTATTCCTGATTTAACCAAAGCCTAATTATTGCTTCTCCCATACCCACCACAAATGCCTTTTTTCTTTATAATCCCCCCCCCCCCCGGCCTTACTTACTATATCTGTACACTCTCACAGAGAGGAAGCAATGCATGAGAGAAAACTTTTAAAAATAGTAGTATAAGATTTATTATTTTTTAAAGCTTTTCCTCATAATATTATCCCTCATCTTTATTTTCCTGTCATTTTTTAATACATCCAAGTAAAGAATTAATGCTCTCTAAAATATTACTCCTCCGGTCCTTATTATAAGACCCAATTTGACTTTTTATTTGGTCCTAATTATAAGACCCAATCCATTTTATCTCTTATATTTATGCATTTTTTTCAAAGATAATCCTTCTAATAATGATAGTTTTAGCCAATATACTTAATTAGCAAGGATATTTTAGGAATAACAACACTTATTTATTATAAATAATCAACTTAACTTACTTCCTTAATCTCCTCAAATAAGTCAATTGAGTCTTATAATTAGGACCGGAGGAGTACTTCGGATCAACTCTGCTATCGGCGTTGTTTCAATACTATATATCATAGGCGACAATGAAAAGAATACGATGCATGACCTTCTTCATCAATTAATTCTTCAATTTCATATCATCCGTGATTCAGAGGCTGGATTATTCCCGGGGTGCATGAAAAGCGACTTCCTCCGCTTGTTCTTTCAAATGACTTCATTATTAGTAACAATCTGATGTCAGATTATATGAAATTAAGAATTATGCTTTATATTATGGGAATGGGAGAAAAGTCGGCAATGGTTGAAAAAACAAAGGAGTGGATCTAACCTATTGTTAAAAAACGCTAGAAGGCCGGCCGGGCGGGGTGTTGAATACACGTATATGCGCGCACACACGAAATTTTCAGTTATTAATATAAAAACTAGTCAACTAATTTAAGTACATTTAAAAAATTTGTTGAGTTAGTTATTTGTAATAATTACGTGTTTTCTCTAAAATTTCCTTACTAATCATGTATTAGTAAAAACTACCATTTGATTGAAGCTTTAACATGTACAACTACCATGATAATTACTTTAAAAAAATAGATAAATATGAGAAATAAAATAGATTAAAATCTTAAATTTATAACAAAAAATCAAACTAGTTTTTATATTAAAAAAAACACGCAGCAGTGTGTAAGAATAAGATAACCACATTAGTTGATTAATGATGAAAAGCTGGGTAATTAGGTATGGCGATTATATGTGATGTGATGGCTTGGAAGATAAAGCTTCCAAGGAGGAGTGGGCGGTAACGGCTTTATAATGATGCCTAATTTAATCACTGAGGCACATCATACTAATCACACTCATAATGACGCACATTCTAAATTGTTCCCTAGCGCCCATTGACCTCCATCAACATATATATATATATATATATATATATATTCTAATTTAATTTCTTCACTGAAAAAGCCACAGATGGATGTGGACGCACATATATATATGTATATATAGGCATGTGAAATTATGAGTAGTAATTAATAATATACATATTATATTAGGGATAACGAATGGGAAGGAGGGATACTGCGCATATATGTTATTGTGCATGGAGAGATCACTAACTGGTTAGCTTCCACCATTTTGTCGTCTCGCGATGCAGCTATTTCTTATTTTAGTGACGATCCATCAATTCTCTCTTGCTCAATAAAAGGTTATCAACCCATACTTACTTGTTTCCCTCCTTTTTATTTTGTCCTCTTCTATCATCTCCCCATTCGCTTTTCTCCTTTCTCGACTTTTCATATGCTCTTTATTTTGTCCCTGTTACTCACTCGTAACGATACCAGATTTGAAGTGGTGTGGGATACAGGGTACGTTGTACGCCTTAGCTGGGTAGATTTTGTTTATGATTATTTAATTGGATTCTGCAAATTCCTGTTTGGAAGAAAGATAGATCAGATATATCGTGTCCCAGATCAAAGGTGGTGGTCCTATATTCACTGGCTCGTATATCTTTATCCTGTCTGATTTCCTTTTAGAAAAAGAAAACTTTGTAGTTAGTATGGTATTTTTAATTAATTTGATTAGATGGGTGGAAACGATTTTTAATTTTGCAATTAGTTTTAAAATCACTAATGTACGGACTAAATGGGAATAGTTTAAAGCCCTCGACGAAATCAATCATAATCTAGCTCTTCATTCTTAATCATGGAACACCGCATTTCGTATATCCACTATCAAGTGGACTATCACTCCTCAATTTAATAATGACATCACTCGCTATACCATGATAACGTTTTTAAGTTTCCGAAAATTTTTTTTTAAAAAAATTCCCTCTCTTTTTTTCCCCAAAAAAAAGCAAGGTTCTGCACGATTTAATATTCGTCAGGGATTAAATATAAACTTACAGAAAATAATCGGAAAAAACTAGAAATATTAAAGGCACGACGAATCTTATCTGCGATTTCAAAGTTGGCTTCTGCGGCTGACATTTATCATGATATCTTTATTACTTACTTTAAATTTATATCGCATAATATAAATAAGGCTCTTAAGTTTCCCTCATAGCGATCCTCAAATCGATCTGCTTTCACCTTTTAAGTGTCCTGATTAAGAATATTGTACAGAGCTGGGTGCATATGTATAAAATATCTAATCTCTCATATTTGGAGATAAGAAAGCATGGCGGCAAAGACATTATGTGGTCGAGTTCAGTGCGGGCACGACATTCATTAATATTTTCAAAATATAAGAGCAGAATTTGATTTGATTTGAGACCTCTTTTATGATATTATTGACTTTTATTTTTTTTAAGGTCAGGTGATGTTGTGGACTTGTGTTTTGCTTCTATCCATTATTGGTTTTTATCCAATGATATACTAAATCAAAAAGTTAACTTTTTTTACATTTTATGGTACGTATGTTCAATATTTTACATTTTAAAAGTTAACTTCTATCCATTTTATGCTTCTATCCAGTATTGGTTTTTAAGGTCAGGTGATGTTGAGTACGTATGTTCAATATTTTACATTTTAAAAGTTAACTTTTTTTATCCAACCAAAAAAAAGTTAATTTTTTTTATTCCTTTTCCATTTCTATCACATTGCATTATGCGCATATACTAAATCAGCCTTAAAAGCAAACAGAATTTTAAAATTTTCGTTTTTGAATGATTTTTATTATTAAAATTAATTAATGATTCTGCTCTAATGTCATGGATGGAGAGGGGCGACCATATGTAGGAAAGAGAATGAGGGAAAGAAGATGGAGACGCATATATACATCAAACAGTGGTGGAAGCGCAGCTTTAATAATTAGGAATATTCTGTGCTAAACTCTCGATGGCCGGTTTGAATTTCTCGACTTTTTCAGAGACCAGGAGCACGCATGCGCCTTCTTCACTCGTAAAAATTAAAGCAGTAAACTCACGAATCAGGAAACCCCATGCATATGCATTCATTCATTCATTGTCCCCAGACTAATTAATGAATAGTGTCCTAAGTGTATGGTGCTAATCATACATATATATCTTGATTCTTGAATATGTATGTTATCAGCATGGTGCGTATATATATAGTGAGAAGAAGAAGTATCAAGCAGGGAGTACTAGCAGAGAGATGTACTAGTTCTGGTTTCAGTTATAAGACCTCGTTTGCAGTTTACAACTAATAATAAGTGAGGGTGACGCATAAGAAGGAGTGGTGCTGAGACTTACAGGCATCCGTCCAAGCTTGCGGGAAGCAGCTTCGTGCATTCATTTCCCACACGTGCTCTTTATTTCCCCACCTCACCCATCCCTCAATAATATTAAAATGATTTTTCTCTTTTAACTTGTGCTGTTCTAACTCTTCAACTTTGTTTACAAGAAATGTGAGTCATTTTCCACTGCCGATACCTTGGATATGTCCGTTTCCACACCAGTAGTAGCACTTCTCCCAGCCATATTACCCATTCAACATAAGCCGCTTACAACTCGGATCCCGCCCAGCACCGTCAATTCAGTCAGATAGATATTCGGCGGTTTTAGTTTCACGTCACGGTGCAGCTCCAAAATACGCAAACCAACCACTTATTCAATTATAATAATGCGGCATATTAATCAATCGATCCAAACATGCATGCAGTAATAGTTGATTTGCCTTCCATTTCCTTAATTAATTGTGGCGACACAAACCCACACCATGGAGTCATAAACTAAATAAGTTGCCCTATGCTGGCTTCTCCATACAACACCATCATGAACGCCCGTACAGTTTATTAAGTATATATACCAATCCCAATCAGAAATTACTCCACGCACTTGTATCTAGATTATATAGTTTTACAAAGGTCGTAAAAAGATGTCATGCGAAACGCCATACAGAAGCCAAGAGTGAAAAGGAAAGGTGTCACTAAAAGGCGATGTATGTAACTAAAAAGAAAAAAATATATATATATATATATATATTTAGAAGAGAGAGAGAGATGAATAAATTAAAGGCAACAGAAGAAAGGTGAGAGAGAAAAGGATGGCGAAACTTTGGATTGTGAATATTGTCCCCCAATATTCCAAAGCAGTCCACATCAAAATCAAACCCCCCCCTCCCCCATCTTGTATGGGAGGGTCCCTTTTTCCACTATACTCGTCTGCTCAACATCATTATTCTTCCCTTAATTTCCATCTCACCACCTCTTTTAATTTCCATCCTAGCTTGCACAGTCAATCCCACAATTTAGGTGTAATAACAAATCGTAAAGTCTTCAAAAAGTTACCAACATCTTCATATGTACACTCCAAGCAACTTGCCACGCACGAAACACTCCACATCCGTCTTTGCGGACTGCTCATTACTCGTACAACAAATCTCGTATTCATTTTCCAAATCGGTGGCTTTCATTGAGGTGTGAACAATCCAGTTTAGCCTCCAATCCGCCGGTTCCTTTTTCGGCATCGCTTTTCCTTTTGTGTTGGGGAATACCCAAGCAAAAACAATTACACGGGTTATGATGTTGGGTAAAAAAGATAAAAGGTATATATATATAATCTATTTTTAACCCATTTCCACTTGCTTTTCTCTTCCTTATTCATTGGATGAATGATTTGGAATCCGAGGACGTTACAATTAATAATAAAATTGAACGACATAAATAACCATTTTATAGATGATTAGGTACAAGCATATGATGTTACATTCATTTTTCAGCGATCGATCGAGCAAGGAGTATTCATTCCGAAAAAGGAAAGGACAAAGAAAAGAAATCTCAGAAGATCATTCATCCGGCCGGCCACTCCTCCTATTGAATTCTGATATGGCGATGACGTTTAATTTTCCTATGCCTGCTTGCCGATATTCCGCAAAAGCTTCCTTCCCTGGATAATCATTTCATCATACGCTTCATAGCCCCAACAAGATGTAGTAAACGAGCGTTATGGGCAAGGCAATCAACATCCCGAAAATAACACTGCAATAAAAGCCCACAAACTCCATCTGATTAGAATCAATTTGACTGAACTTGTTGGGAATTAATCGAAACATGTGAGGATTTAGATATTTGTACGTATATGGTTACACACACACACACTTACGCCGTGCTGAGGATGTCAGGATGTACATTGTACTCCTTGGCAAAGACAAAGGGGACAATTCCTTGAGGTAGAGCTGCCTGTTTTGCGGCCAAATAGATTCCGAACACACAGGTCAGCTATAGTTTGAAATGTTTGGGGGCACAATTAAAAGTAACTTCTGAGCACAAATCAGAAGCAATAAGCAAGCATATTACAGGATTAAAAAAGGATATCTCGGGAGAGGGGAACGCACATGCACATATATTTTAAGTTTAAAGTTGAAAGGAGTGGAGGGGGAATATAGAAATGGGGTAGTGAAAGGAGGGGGCAAAGGAGGGAGAGAGAAAGACAAGAACCTGGACAATGGCAACGTGTAAGAGGACGCCTCTGAGGCCAACAACAATGGAAGCGGCTGCCATGACAGCTGGACCGGTAAGGAATCTCACGGCCATAGCAAAAGCTGCTGTGGAGTTCCCACATGCTATGATCCTCGGTTGCAAAGCCATGAACAGACCTGTCACCAACACACACCCAACAAAAAAATTTAAAATTAACAGGAAAAAGCATTCATTAGGCAACGGGCATGCCCCCGCCCCATCACTACTCCTTGCACTCCTTTCATCATCACTCCCACATTCATAAAGCACTATCACACTGTTTCATATGTAGCCCCTTCGCTTTTTCTCTTACACATATTCCTTTTTCTTTTTAAATAATAGCAATAGTAATAATTCAAGTTGACATAACATGGAATCAGAAAAGATTTCCTCTTCTATCTTTTCCTTTTCTTTAAGCAACCAAGAGTTTGAATTGAACAGTGTTTATTTCTCTCTCTCTCTGTCCCAAAAAAAAAAAAGAAACTTTTTTCTCCCCCGGTTCAGGGACTTCGTGTTCAGTAAGAAGGACTGACCAAGACTGAACATGGCCATGCCTAGTCCTGCATCTGACAGTATGGAAATAGACTTTGCTATAATAGCAGGCATTTCAACATTCCACCTGCAACGGACACCCGACCAGCCAAAATCAATCAGAATCCATATTAAAGAAGTTGGAGTAAAATTAAACAGACAAAATGTGAGAGATTATGCCGAGATTTCCCCCCGACTTGTCTGAGAAAGGAAATGACGTCGTACTTGAATGAAACGAGAGACCAAGTAAGGCCGAATAAGCTAGAGTACGTGTTGGGGTTTCTGATAAGTTTTCTCCACACCATTATCAATATAAGCCTTGTCATCACGCTTGCTGGGGGCATAGTTTTAGATTTGTCTCCGATTTTCTCACCGTCGTGGTGATTCATTTCCCTGTCCACTCCCCTGTTTCCAAAGCTGAATTCATCCTTCTCTAGATAGTTCTCTTGAGCGTCTCTGTGACCCTCCACTGATCATCGAACACCACAAGAAACCAAAACCCGATTAATAAACAAGCCAAGCTGAGTTCCAGAACAGAACTAATAGATTAGAGAGGGGAAATGATAAATAATAATGATGACAACCTTTGCCTGGAGATACTGTCAATTTCACGTCTTTCTGATCATGAGCTCCATATTCATGGCCTCCAAAGACATCTGATACAGGGGAAGCACTTGAACTCCAAACAAACATATGAAGGTCCCTCGCCCCATCCTCGGGCTTCTGCTGTGCTTGGCCATTTGGCCTCTTGGCATTAGCATTTGCAGCAAGATTCTTGGAGGCAGCAGTAGGCGAGAACATTCCTGGGTTTGGTGCTGGGTACCCTGTTCCTCCAGGCCCACCATGGTAGTGGAACCTGGGCTTACCACCCCCAGAGCCATCTTCCTCGTAATTAGAAGGCCTTGGTGTTGGCCCTCTTGATGCCGACATGCCATACACATCAGAGGCACCGAAATTTGAGTTTCTACCACCAGCCATCATAGAATAAAAATCTGTGTGGTTGAAACTAGAGCCTCGTGGTGTGGGATTTCGAGAGGATTGTAGAGAGTATATCTCTGCGTTAGTAAGATTTGAAGGGCGAGGGGTCGTAGAAGAAAGCCCCTGAGACCTTCTTGAAAAAATATCTGATCTTGAAGCATTGGATTTCCTCACAGTCACATGAAGCTTCCCGTCTTCTTTGATTTCAGCTTCGGTTTCTAATGGCTGCCTTCCATCCAAGGACATGACATCGGAGTCAACATGGATGGAAACGATTGAGCCAGCTGTGTCCGGGAATTGCTCAGAGATTAGCATTCTGGCTCCTCTAAACTCAAACATGAACAGCATCAAAGTGTACCAAATGATGCACTGGAGGACCACTATTTGGACCATCAGACTCCCAGAGAACTCACCGTACATGCCTTTAAGCAAAGGGATACCCATAACCAAGGTGTTTGGTAGGGTAGAAAGTGAGAACAGTGTTATAGTCCATTCCAAGCAACCCCTTTTGCTCACGTTGGCCCAAACAGCAAGAATAACAAGAACGATGACCTTTTGAAGGGTATCAGCAGCGATGAAGCGAAAGTTCATTTCGTAGGGATTGTTGGAGGCGATGAAGTGGAAAGAGAGGAGAGGAACTGCAAACAGAGCAACGAAACGATTGATTCCGGAGCATTGATCCGGCGAGAAGATCTTCCACCATTTCACGGAGCCATAGGCCAATATCATAGCCACGTAAAGTGGCACCATTGCGGTCATGACATGGTAGAAGTCTAACCAAGTGATCATCTTCGCTGGACTGTAGAGCAAGAACAACAAAGATCAGAAAAAGTTCCTAGAGACTGAAACAGAGAGGAGGAAGATGAGAGGAATTGGAGAAGGGAAGCTGAAGAAGGAGAAGAAGATTGAGTGGGGATGGCGTGGGAGGTGGGGGTGATGATGAAAAGAGATGGGGAAACGAGAGAGCATGTGTTTTGGTTTATTGGGTAGTGGGTAATATGCAGAATACAGCAAATATTTTTTCAGCTTTGAGAGATGCGAGCAAGCTTGCGCTTGCAGTCCCCAAAGCACAACGCAGAGGCAAGAGGGGGTGAGAGGGGGGTATGCTTTTTTATTTTGGTTTAATTTTGTTTGCTTGCTTTTTGTTTTGAGCTGTGTATGGATTTGGGGTTCAGCAGGGGCGTGGTGGGTATTTGATAACACTTGGGAACTTAGTGAGTGGCTCTATCTTCTGTGGGACTTGATTTGTCACATAAAGCGTGGAAAAAGCATTTTAGTTGGAGCTGGGTATGTCTCCATTACATCTTTACATCTTTAAGCTACGTAAAGGGAGCCCGCAGCCTCTGGCCTTTCCTTTTCTTCTTTTAAAGATATAAATGACCGTCACAAAAATAAAATAAGATAGAGTGGGCAAAAGTGAGAAGAGTCTCGTGAGATCTGCTTGCGGGATTGTTGGCCATGAGTTGTTCAGGAGGTAATATTTCTCTATCCCAACAGCCCATAAAAAGGAGGGGGAAAAAGGATGGAGAAGTATGAGTAGAATTGAGGTGACATGCATAAAACAGAGAACCAAAGGGGAGAAGAGAGGACAAGGGGAAGAGATGAGCGAGGAGAGCAAAAGAGGGATCACGTGGCTCTTAATTGTCGTTTCCCAACCATATCTAAGCATCGACCTATCTAAGTCTGTGGGGTTTTACCACTTCCAAGTGCTTGGGGTTCGTTTAGTTTAGTTAGGTGAGATTACAAGCCAAGTATCTCCACATTCCCTGGGTTTAATGCGTGCATGTGTTGCTTTCGTTCTACATATATAATTGCTCATTTCTCTCATCAAATCAACTTTTCCAATTTCTGCCTTCTTTCACTCTACTTGACCTCCCCCCCTTTGCTTCTATGTTCACCACCTCTCCAACCGGACCAACCCTACTTCTCTCAAACTATTCACTGCTATATAGAATGGACACATTGTATTTTCTATTGCATAAAATCCACCCTACACGCTTGAGTATCACATATATGTTTCTAAATAAAAATTACTAATAAATATAAATAGTTATTATAAATATAATTATAGGAATATAATAAATTAATATTCTAATTAAATATTGATTGTCAAAACAGATTACATCATTTCATGTATGATTTTTTTTGGGGTCAAAAATTATATACCTGATTAAATATTTTAACTATGTAGTATTCTAACGATAACTAAAAACAGCTTAATTAATTCATTGCAAGTACATGCATGCGTCCTTCTCCTATTTAATAATGGATTATAGATGTAATCAATGGATTAAAAACTCATGCCAGGTGTGAGGGTTTGGTGAGGAGGAGCATTTGGAAAATACAACAATAATGAGAATAATATAACAGCAAAGCAAAAGCAAAAGAGTTCTGAACCTGATTCAGGACAGTGATTCTTGAACAGTTTCGAAGTGCGAACCCAATACAGCACTGGCACAGTCCAAATGACTTTCTGATGATGCATATGGTTGGGCTCGCATCATATAAAGTTTGATAATTAAATAGAACATATCATTAATAATTATCGTAAGTAAGTAGTACAATTTGCTCTTTGATGAAATGTTAAATTTGGTAGTGATATTAATTACACAGAATATAATGAGGAAGTTGATAGTATAGTAGCTGATAACAAATGTGTAGGTCTAGTAAAAATACAGCAGTAAAATGGAGGAAGAGGGAGGGATTTGTTAAAGGATGTGGGTAAGTACGAAAAGGAATTAAGGGGGAATATATGTCTGAAGCATCATGATCGTGTTTCTGCTAATGCTGGCTCACCTTTCCTAAAAGCATCATCATGGTAAAATCTTACATTACTCATCACCCGAATATTTACTGAACTGAAACATGCTCCTTCATGCCCCCCCTCTTTCTCCATTCCCATTATTTTTCTTCCTTCCCTTTCCCTCTGGCAAGCCAATTTCATTCTATTCTATTGTCAATTTGCATGAAAGCAACAGAAAGTGAGTCAAGTGAAAAAGAAAAGAATAAAAGATCCCATCTAACAAAAGCACAAGAGAGCTAGCTGTAAAAACCAGAATGTTACTGAAAAGCGTACAGCCTTTACTCCACTTTTCCTGTATATATGCTTAACAAAAGGAACCAAACCTTGACGACTCTCGCGGCTAAGGACAATTATTAATTAGGTTACTAGACTATGATTAACAAAACAATAAGCATCTCTTTTCTTGTGATGGGCTTGGATCCATCCTTGACCTGCTCATTATAACCCTTAATTAAGTTTATCGGTGGTGCAGGAGATCAGACTGGTGAGGGAGAAGGTTTTTGTTCAAGGTGAGCCATAGTATCACTCTTGATTCATTTACGGCTTCATTGGGGAAGCATTCCAGGTTCAGAATCACAGCAATTAATTAATACATAGAAAATTGAAAAAAAGTGGTCATAGAAGTGATAACTGAAGCACGCTTTGGAGTTAATGATGAAGAAGATGAGATAGTAACAGTGATTGGCGTGTCAGTCATACAACTCTTAGATAATTCAAAACCCCAAACACCAAGCTTAGCTGCACGCTCTGCTATGGGTTTTTGTGTTTCCTATGAGCATAAATGGAATTAATGTATCCATTTTATTTATTAATTTTAGTGTTACGATTGTTTTCATCTCAATACTTGGTTTGTCCTATTCACCTCCCTCTGCTCCTTGAACGAATATATGTTATCTCTCGGCTTCACAAAACAAAACAAATCTTTCACTCCTCAAAATTTCGAGCCATTCCCTATTTTCCAGTGTTAATTAAAGAACCGGCGACCACTGTCTAACAGGCACCGCCATTTATTTATATATCGAGATAAAAAGATAACATAGAGAGTGTGTGTGTGTATATATATGATTCTGCAATCTCAGACATAAACTACAGCAACATTAAGACATTCCGATGCATGCATCGGACCAAAGTGGAGAGCCGGATAACAAAATTTAGACACAGCGAGAGATTGATGAATTGGGGTTCAGTGGATAAGACGGGAAGACTTTTTTTTTTTAAAAAAAAAAAATTTAAGGAAGGGAGATGAGCAATTAAGATATAAAGGTAACTCGTAAAAGGTGCTTTCTTACGAGCAAAGTTACGCAATCGCATTGGTTTTGCTGATTTACAGACCAAGTTGGCCTTGCTGTGGGGATGCAGCATATTTGTGTGGATTCCCATCTAGTTTCAATCACACCACCCCATAGTTTGACTACGCTACCTTTGAAGGAATTTAAGAGAATGATAATGAATTCCAGCAATATCATTCAAGAAATTAAAACAAATGTCCACAGCATGCTCTTTTTTTGTTGTTGTTGTTGGTTTTCATACTTATTACTACCTCTTGTCCTAATTATAATGTCTCGTTTATAGACTATAAACGAGGTTTTATAATTAAGACTGAAGGTAGTATTTTTTTTAACTGTTCTTTTGATGTTGGATGAAATAGACTTTCAATTTGATTATTGGCCAGCTTATTTAAAATAAAAAAGTGGATTTAGTTAAACTAAACACGAGGAAGTTGCTGGGAACACGTTAAGTTAAAATATAAGGGATGTGTTGGAAAAGAAAATCTGGTTTTGAAGCGCTGGCAAATGAAAATTTATGAGTTTGGTTTAAAAAAATTGCGAAAGTTGGGCCATTTTCAAGATTCAAAGAGTGTTTACAAATCACATTGCGCCCATGTGGAGTATGAGTTAGATCCTTGGCACTTAAACTGACCTCCTTTAAGCATATGGATTATATATCAGTTACGTCGATTATTTTAGCAAATAAGAAATATCAATAATAATAGTCTTTTAAAATAGGCTTCAAAGAGAGTTTACAAATGTACTTCTTATTATTTTATCACTTAAACTTTTCAGTTAGATTCCTCACAACAAGAATTAATATTAGCAATATAGTCTTATATCGAGCTAAGAAATATTCATACCGAAGAGATCCTCTTGAAGACTTACAGGGAATTGAAAACGTATGTGTGTCGGGAATCAAAATAAGAGGGGGATTCATTTGTGAACTGTACCCTACCCCAAGGGGAAACCTAGCGTGCAACTAATTCTACACATCCCCCCCCCCCCATTTTAAATGAAGAAGATGATTTTATGAACGCTTTCACAATGAATTTATATTAAAAGGTGAAAGGGTAAATTGACTCATTGTAATATTTAAAAAGAGTATCAGGCAACATAATAAAATATTAAGTGTAAAAATATCCATAATAATTCAAAAACGACCATGAAATGCTGCTTCCATTAAACGTATCAACGTCGTATGTTTTAAGTTGTGGGTCCTATTATTTTTCTTAATATCGGTGAGTCAGTCTCTCGTATCCTTTCTCCTTCTTTCACTCTCTCTCCTACTCTGCCTCTCTCTATGACCCAAACCTTTTGCGATGCCAGCATTATGGATGTCTCCCTGTCCTCTTCCTTTAGCATTCGTACTCGCACCAAAACCCAATCCGTTCATACATCTCGGTCTCAATCCACCTCTAGTTCTTGCCTTCAACTCTAAAGTCATCGCCTTGAGAAGCCTGCTGTTTGGATTCTTACTACCTACTACTCCAAGCGTCAGAAGTATGCTTTCCTCAACGTGAGCACAAATAGACTCAACATCTCGTGACCTCTCCTCCTAGGAACCTGTGGTCGAATCAGCTTAGCACACACCATATGACGGTGCTCAAAATGCTAGCGACACGGTTGATGATCGTGGTGACGGTGGTGGCAAATTTTGTGGACGTAGAAGACACAACAGAGTGTATTCTCCTTGCATGGACTCTAAGGTGGAGTGATCTGACGTATTCACCTTTGGAATTGCATTTGCACCAAAGGAAAAATTCTTCTACAATAACACTGTCGAGTTATCCCCTTGCGATAGTAGGCTAGCTCTCTCGTCTTCCAATTCTCAAATCTCTATGTTCAAGTCCAAGGTGGATGAGATCTCACTCCTCACTATCAATTCCTCTTCTTTTGCTCATATTTGTTCCCCCTCTTGGTCTCTCTAAATCTTCGAGTAAAATTTCTGGATAGGTTGTTTGTTTCTCTAAATTTATGACCGATGATTCACAATTCACTAGTTAAAGCAGCAACGACGACTACAGTGAGTGCTTCTAATACTGACTGACTGCCATTAACTAGTATTGAGAAAAATAACCAGGATGAAGGACACATGTGGATAATATAGTAGCACCCCAAACTTAAAGCAAACAGTTATTTGATGCATTTAATGGAAGTAGCATTTTGAGACATCTTTAAATCATCCCAGGTATTTTTACGCCTAACATTTTATTATGGTTTCTGATATTCTTTTTGAATATTACAATCAGTAAGTTTGCTTATTTATCCTATATTAAAATATGAACGATGATATGTTAATGCTAAGAAGATCAATACTGAGGAGGTGTTTGACAAGATTTCACAAAACGAGACACACTCATCTACATATTTACTTCGTATACCGTAAAAACATTTTTAAAACCATGGTTTGGTTTCTATCCAAACATTCCCTAAAACTAAACAATATTGCGAATGGCATCGTCATGAGGGGATTCCTGCGTCCTAGTGTTCAAGTCAGCAGGCCATTCTCAATAGCGCGGACCAGCTATGTGTCCAAGTTGTGGAGGACATTTTGGCCCCGCAACTGGGAAAACTCATACCGAGTCTTCTTTCCGAAAATCTTTGTTCTTTTACCGTCACTTGCTTACAAAACGAGTCTTCGGAGTAACAAAACAGGTTTTCTTTCAATGATGAATGAAAAAGCGTTCCAAAGTATGCAGAGAAGGGAACTAAAGGGAGTAAAAGAAGAGGGCAGAAAATAGATACAGGATGATAAGTAGCAGCAGAAAACACAAGGCGTAGCGATGTAAAGAATATACCCAGGAAGCAGAAGCTAAATGGAACGGGAAGTAGAAGGAACGCGGATCCATTCCAATTGGATTTCAACTTCACCACATTCAACATTGCGTAATCTGAGCACCAAATCTTGCACAACCTTGCCTTCGCTGTACGTAATGCAGCTCTCATCCGCCAAACAATTTTGCCTGCCTGGATACAATCTTCTCACCACCGTCCCGCTCGGCAGCCCATCCAGCCTCATGTTCACCGCTTCTATAAACGGTCTTATCTCAAACTCTGCTTCCCCCATTTTGTCATCTTTGCTGAACGTGTCATGGTCATACACCGTCTGCATCTCACACACACACACATCATTAACATTCCTTCGTGCTGCTTTCAGTTTTTAATATAAAAACTAATTAGCTAATTTGAGTAGATTAAAAAAACTAATTAAATTAATTATTTGTAATAAATGTGTTATCTTTTCTAAAATATCTTTGTTGATCAAGTGTTTTAATTACAATTATCATTATTACATGGACTGCCTTGAGAATAAATAAATAAATATGAGAGACAAATTGAATGGAGTTTTAGTCTTATATTTAGAGTTAAAATAAAAGTTAAAAGAGCTCTTATATTAAGAATCGAGATAGTATATAAATATAAATAAACATACACCAGTAACTCACACTACTTACTATTGTTATCGGACGACTCGGGTCTGTAACTGAAAGGGTCAGGTCTTCATTCCACTCAGGATTTACATCCTTCTTTATCACACGAGTCTTGAGTCTCTGTAAAACCACGCATCACTTGTGCTTATTCATAATAACATTCACAACTACCACAATTGCGACGCAGTTATTTATACTTTCCTATTCATTTCTAGAATCTTCCTTTATCCCATTCAAACTTCCAGGGACGAGACCCAAGGTGAAAGAATTTCTACGTACTTCTCAGGGAAATGAACAATTAAATAAAGGGCACATGAATCATCCAGGGAACGAAGAGAACAGCAATCCTTGGAATCAACTGGAGGGAAAATTGTAATTGTGAATAGATGGTGCAATAAAAAGTAGTTGGCTGAAATTCTGCGACCAATTCTCCAAAATAAATACAGCCAAAGCTATTGAATATAACAATTATGAATAAACAGACGACCCCCGGGGGAGGGGCGTTTAAATGCAATTTTCAAGAGGATATATACACAATCTGTACCCAAGAAAGAAGGCTCATAATAAAGAATTATGTGAGCAGAAGAATAGAAGAGAGCACTGACCTGTCTGCCCATCCTTACGACGACGTAAGGATCGCTGCTACGAACATCACGAACGGCGAGGTTCACCCCACGCTTCACCCGAATCCTCAGAAGGCCGATCAGGTTTTCCATTGTTCTCCCTCACGCTCTTTCTGTGTACAATTTTCCACCTACTTCATCTCATTAAATCCTTGTTTTAGTCTGAGATGAAATTGGTAACGATAAATCGATGAGGAAAACAATTTAGAGATGGGAAATGCTGAGATCAGGGGTTTGACAAGGGGGAAAACTTGTTGGTTGGCCCTGTACGGTCCCGGGGGGGTGGTGAAAGAAGAAATGGGCCAAGTCAGAGGAGGAGAAAAGGAGGATGAGTTTGAGAAGTAGGGAGGATTTCCTGGTACTTGTAAGCGGCAGCTCCGGTTCAAAATTGATTGCGGTTAGACGTTGACTTGTGCCGTCCGTGAATGCCGCTACTGCGACGTGGCCGATCTCCATAGCCCAAATCCAATGGCTCTAAAACTCTCAACCCACATATGCCTACATTTCATACCCTCGTGACAAACTTAAGTTGACTTGTTCGTATTCTAGAGTCTGGACGTCACTTTTTATTTTTTTAATTATATTACCGGAATTTAAATCCTATATGATCAGTACACTAGCAGCTTAAACTAGTTTTAATGGGCTTTTTTAAAAAATAAATGTTCCTTCCTTGCTTTTTTTTTTTTTAAATTAGGTACAAGTATTTTTTTATTACAAGTAATTTTATTTGAGATATTATTGAGCATTAAATATAAATATCTTTTTTAATAAGAATTTAAATTTTAATTCACCACGTTATAAAAAATTAAGACCTTCCACTTGATTTAGTCCCATTGCCACGGCTTTTTGACTTTTTGGGCATTATTATTGGATTAAAGGATAGTTGGAGGGCTAAAGATACGAGGAGAGGCCCAGGCCCTCCTAATATTCCAACTTAGGGTCCAATTAAAAGGGTTCCCGCGCTTGCGGCTACCCTTTTGAGTTTTGATTTGTCTTTTGGTTCTCAGTTTATAATCATGCTGCCATCACTGCTGGAAACACGATGGTGAAATGTTATGGAACCCTGGGAAGCTCTTGACATCGATGATTCTGACCTCTCCTCTTTCCTCCGCCCTTGCAAACGCCATCACCTCGATTCCTCATCCAAAGCTTCCCATACCATCGCCGCCAATGCTTCGCAGCAGCGGCTAATTTTTCAGCGCAATCCTCATTCCCCCCCTGAAACCCTACCCGCTTCCCATTGCCATTCCCTTTTACCGCAGGCGAAGGCACCTGCTCTTCCAAATCGCCTCATTCCCGGTCCGGCCGGTGTCGTTCAGGCCGCGATGCAGCGCAGAGCTCTAGGTCACCAGAGTTTATTGGAAGATGCCGCGGACTCCATTCCCACGCAAGAATTCATAAGGCGGGTTGTTCAATATGGCGATGATAACGATCACGATTTTAACACTAATGCCTGGCACTGTGCTCTGGGCTGGCTTCGTCGAGAAGGTTCTTCCTACATTTCCCCGTTTATTTACCTCTGAAATAATCTATCATTTTCTAAAACTACACTGATTCTGGAAAAGCTATTCTGTGGCTCATACATGCTTGGTTCATTTCAAATCTCTTTCTCTTTCGGTTTTTCTAGGCAAGGTCGATCGTAATAGTGTGGTATTTGGTACGCCTTTGAGCTCAATTAAGAAGCAAATCAACATTGAACGAGTAGGTCAGGTATTGCCAATAATTCGGAAGATGATTTTATGTTATTCACTATATACTTCTATAAAGTGCCGGCCTTAATTCAAAAGTTTCATACGAGTTTCTTTTAAATATTTAGTTACTTGGAAACAGGTAATCGCCGTTATTAAATCCTGCACACCGAATGGTCTAGGAGATTTCATGGTGACCTTAAAGGTATATCTGGAACTGTGAATGCGGTGCATTCGAAAATGCACTCATGACTTGTGTCTCTTGTTCTTTCTCATGATAATAATATCTGAGGTACCTGAGTCTGAATTTCAGGATCCCTCTGGTACAATTGGTGCCAGTGTACATCGTAAAGTCTTCACTGAAGGAGAATTTGGAAATAATGTAAAAGCTGGTTCGGTTTTGGTTCTCCAAAAGGTCTGTTACTCATTAATTTGAATATAGAAATATTGCGTCAGCAAAAGCTTCCTTGTCATGGCGTTGAATTTTAGTTTCGTTTTCCTGGTGGCAACTTGTAGTCTGATGACCAAATTTGCTTGACTAAACCAACCTGTCCTCTATTTCAGGTTGCTGTATTTTGCCCCACTCCCTCTGTTTGTTACCTGAATATAACATTGCGCAACATAGTCAAGGTATGGGATCATCTTCGTGTTCACACTTAACCCCATCAATATTTTTTTTGTGGGCCAAACTTAACCCCATCAATATAGAACCTTAACTGCAAACCGTATTGTATAACGTTTAATTTGAGATCTACTCTGACCTTAATGGATACCAGTAATAAGCATTCTCAATCATTAGTCCTTCCCTCCTCGCCTGGCTCACCCCGTTTTATTTACTGTTCTGTTCTAAACCAAAAATATATGGCTGTATATGCATCTGACTTAGGGTTGAACATTTTGATAGACCGTCTATACAACATTGAAGCATGATTGATGTTGGCAGTTCATTCAGGGATCCTGCTGAATCAACTATAATAGCACAAAAAGAGTCGGAAAACTTTCTAATTAGGCATATCGTCGTAATGGAGGGACAAAGAATTTGGCCAAGATTTGATATGTTTGTCGGTAAGAGTTGGCGGCAACGGGGAGGGCTTAAGGCTTGGGTCTTCATGCATAAAATGAATTACTACTCTTGGTCCTTAATATAAGATTTAATTGATTAATTTGAAAAGATTAAGAAAATTAGTTAAATTAATTATTTATAATAAATGTGTTGTTTTTTTTAGAATGTCTTTATTAATCATGTATATTAGCTAAAATTACTATTGAATGGAATTTTTAATATGTACAACTATTTCAAAGACCACTTTGAAAAAAATAAATAAATGTGAAAAACAAAATATATTAGGACTTTATATTTAGGATCAAATTGAAAGTCAAACAAGTCTTTATATTAATAACTGAAAGTAGTATATTCTATCCTAATCGGCCGAAAATGATGAGATGTGGTCCATTCGGCGTTTAGAGCTACATAAAGACGAAAGCAGTGTTTGATGCTGATTGAATGGGAAATGATCGCAAATGCCGATAGTCAAATTACCCGAGTAACTAAAATAATGCGCAGGGTGTCCCAGCCTCAGAATCATGGGTTCTTGGCTTGAAGTTTGAGATTGGGTCGTTTAGCTTGTCTAGTTAGTTCCTTAGAAAGGGGTAGGAGCAACTTTGGATAGCTCATTTTTATTTGGGGAGATATCATTGAGAACGAATCCTCGTCACATCCTCAATCTCTTCGAATTTCGAATGCAATAATTTGAGATATTTTTCCATTTATTTCCTTTCGATCTGTTGAATATCGAGTTTTTGTTTGTCCGCTAACAAACTGTTTGTTCTGAACAGATTTTTTCAGAGAGCAGCGAACCTGAATCTGAAATTTATCCATCTTTAAGACGTGTGGCTCCTTCTATAGGTACTTACGAACATCAATCTGTAACAAGTTCTTTTATTAGCTCTTCGTCCCCTCTCTATTGATGATGACGTGTTCTATTTATTCTAATGCCTTACTGTTAACCCTCCTACAATACATACGTGCTCATAAATTAACCTTCTCTGTGACAGGAGGCAACGAAAGATTATCGATGGCGGACTATACTTTGTCTCTGCCACAGGAAAGAACAGAGGAAATTAGCACTAACCGCTCCCTACATTTGGGATTTAAAGATATGGAAGTTAGTGATAAGCAAAAGGGAGATGATAAAACTCCAGAAAGCGTCGGGGCGAAACAAGATTCAGGAAGGAACCATTCTGAGCACGTCAATATCGCTGAACGTGTGAAAGCACTCAGTAGCTGTGAGCTTGAGATTGAGACGGAAGACAACTCAAACCCTTGTCAACTGGGCGGAGACAGTTCAGCATGTATTGCTCAAAACAATGGTTCATCGGCATACTTGGTTGATACATCTGAATCTCATGGTCCGGAAACGGGGTCAACAAGACAGATGGACACAAATCGGGAGATCCTAATCCCACAGTGGACAGAGGAACAGCTTGATGAGCTTTTAGCATTTGACTGACGTACTACCGTTTGTCAAATTACACAGTTATAACGTATCCTTGATAGATCAATCCCAGTATTGTAAGAAAAATGGAGAAAGAAATAATGCAATGCTTTGCAGTTCACCCAGGAGCATCGATGCTTTCCTTCGTTGGGCACATGTTGCTTGGCATCATTAACGACACGGAAGATGGGGTAGATTCGAATTAAAACCAGGACACGTGATAACGACAATGCTAAAAGAATGGCCCCTACTCATTACCTAGATTACAAATAACAGAGGCAACGGTTGCCTTTTTTACTATTGTCACTGGCAAACTGTTTCATTTTTTCTATCATACAACTCAATAAGATGGGTCAAAAGTAAATGCATCTATAATAAATATAAATTAATTTGTCGAAAGAATTAATCATTTGGAATAATTTTGCGTCTATATACGACTACCTCCGCCTTCCAGTTTGTTTTTGAATGTCCAGGGAGATATCCATCCGTCTTTCCTTCCAATAAATAAGTTGCATGTGGTACAAAACCCTGAAAGCATAGCAATATAAGGGAGAAAAAAGTCCTAACTCGACGATGTTCATTTAGGCTTTCATTCTTGAAGACTGTCCCACATTATTCTCCATTCTTGTGTACCACCCACCGATCCGAGTGTGTTCTACCATATCTTTGCCCGACCTAAGATAGCGAATTGGTCTCAGCACCCCGAAGACAGCCAAGTCGGCCAAATTAGGCTTGGATCCTCCTGAGAGGGGGGAAAAGAAAACTAATCATAATAATGAGAAAATATATACTTGGAATATACACAATTTATGAAATATATAAAAACATGAAAACATTTATCATATATTCACCAGAATATTGCCTTTAAGTGGGAACTTGCGTCAGCATAATATATCTAGAAGATAAAGAGCTAGTTTTAAACCGGCAAAAGTTAAATGCCATCTTGCCAAGCCTAGTGGAATGGGGGTTCAATCCACCCCCCAAGCAATAGCTTGTAATCCAAGGAGGAAAAAAAGAAAAGAAAAAGCCATCTTGCACAGGCTGTTTAACAAATTAAAACAACTCAATCCTAAACCGGCATGGCGTGACCTCAATTTTCTAATTGCCATCGGTAGCTTTGCCTGTTTGCCATATTTGCATATTTGTTGATGTGGAGTTGTTAACATTAGTTTAAAATGATCAAAAGAATCGCGTGCTATTTCTGTATTTCAAAGGTGACAAAAAATTTTCACACACCATGCGCAGAAGGGAGGGGGGGCATACCAAGGAATTCCCGGCCATTTAGAGCATCGACCCATGTTTCTGCTGCCTCATAAAGAGCAGCACGTTCATCAGTAATGTTGTACTTCTTCTTCAGATTCTTGGACACAAAATACATTGCTGTAGCTCCAGCATACTTAACTGTAATTCTTTCTGTAAACTGAAATTTCCTACAACATCAAATTCAGTAAATAATTAATAGCCTGTCCACGCTTAGCCCATCTTCAAGTTTAGAGAGCACAGCAAAATAGACAGTCACCGAATTACCCATAACTATCCTTTTTACCTCCCTAGCTCTCTCACCCCCACCCCACCAATAAAATGTTTCAATACAAGAGGATAACAAGACGATCTTGTCTCTTACTGCCATATTGGGACCTTTTTAAAACCCGTCTGAGCTCATCAAAAGGCAAATTTATCCAGCACCACTGTTTGTTTCCCACAAAATTCTCTCTTCAACAGGAAA